>NW_015388008.1:21230-71880 GCF_001527695.2 Protobothrops mucrosquamatus | reverse complement strand
GATCATTCTGCCACTGGCCAGAGACAAAAATTAGATCTAGTGTGTGTCCTCCCGTGTGAGTGGGGGCATGAACTAATTGGGTCAAGTCCATGGTCGTCATGGAGGCCATGAACTCCCGAGCCACCGCCGACGTTTCACCCGCCGATGGCAGGTTGAGATCCCCCATAACTATAAGTCTGGGGGTCCCAACCGCCACCCCAGCTATCACGTCGGCCAGCTCAGGCAGGGCCGTTGACACATAGCAGGGGGCCAGGTATATTATCAACAGGCCCACTTGCACCCCATGTCCCCACTTCACAAGGAGGGACTCCACACCGTCTATCTGAGGCACAGTGGCCTCCCTTGGACATAGGCTCTCCCTTATAATGACCGCCTCCCTTATAATGACCGCCACTGCTGCAAACAGTCTCTTTAAGTTCTCAAAAGCAGTCTGGCATTCAATAGACCATGGCAAGGGATGGCAGAATCGTGGCTTCCCCCTGTTTCTCCCCATCTTTAACAGTTCTGTAATTGGCAGAGCAAGCTCAGCAAAAGAGGGGATAAATTGCCGGTAGAAGTTTGCAAATCCCCAAAAATTCTGGAGTTGCTTATGGGTTCGTTGGGGCTGCCATTCTAGCACTGCTTTCATCTTAGCCAGATCCATCTCAACGCCTTCACTGGAAATTCTATATCCTAGGTAATCCAGGCATGTTTGATGGAACTCACATTTTGAGAGCTTGGCGTAAAGTTTAGCACTCAGCAATTTTCTGAGCACTTCACGCACTAACTTGACATGCTCCGCCATCGTTTCTGTGTAGATGAGGATGTCATCAAGGTAAACTAAAAACCCCTTGTACAGATGACTATACAATACTTGATTTATCAATTGCATGAAGACCGCAGGGCTCCCTGCAGTCCGAAAGGCATAACACTGAACTGGAAACTCCCCAAGGGGCTGTTAAAAGCAGTTTTCCACTCATCTCCTTCTTTGATTCTTATCTGATAGTACACCTCTCTTAGGTCTAATTTGGTAAAAACTTTTCCTTTTACTAAATGGGCTAACATGTCCTTCATCAAGGGGAGGGGGTACATATTCTCCACGCTGACACAATTTAACCCTTTATAGTCAACGCACAGCCTCATCGACCCAACTTTTTTTCCCTTAAACAGCACTGGGGTGGTACCCGGGATTTTGTTGGCTGGATGAATCCTCTAGCTAAGTTCTTATCAATGTATGTTCTCAGTTTTTTTAGTTTGCGGGGGGTCATTGAGTACATTTTTGGCTTAGGTAATTTGACTTCGATAGCGCAGTCAGTGGTTCAGTGGGGAGGTAGGCCATCACATTCCGCTTCGCTGAATGCTTCTGCTAAGTCTCTATATTCACTTGGGATGATAGGCTCTCCCAGCGGGGAATCCACAGCAGATTTCAAGGTTTCTAGGGGCTGCACTTGGCTCTCAACTGGACTACTGATTGGAGTAGGAGGTGACAGTCCAGTTGCTAATCTTAAAGTCTTCACTCCGTTCTCCCACCAGATCATGGGTCGCCATTTGTCAAGCCAAGTCAACTCCAGGATCACTGCTTCTGTCATTTTTGGGATCACCACAAAACAAATTAGCTCCCAATGCTCCTCTATTTCTAGCTGCACTAGTTCAGTTAGATGGGTAGCTGGGGCTCTTCCTATGAAAGATCCATCGGCCTGCTCGAATCTCATGGGCAAGGGTAGAAATTTTGCCCTAATGCGTAGTTTTAGTATGGTGGGGAGGTTGATCAAGCACTGGGTGTATCCCGAATCAACTAAAACGTTCAAGTCCATCTAAGCCCCTGACTTTGGCACTAATAGTTTGGCAGAAAGGGCAAAAAGTGAGATAGGCTGACTCACCATCGGGTTGTCTTCCCCCCTGTCATCGCTATCGTATGGATTGGGTGTGGACAGGCATTCCACTGACTCTTCTTGCTTCTCCTTGGGAGGAGAGGTGACTTACCCAATTCGACTTCTCTCGCACTGGTCGAGGCTGTCTCTTAGGCTTTGTGGGAGCTGCGGTCGCACTTTTCAGTAGAGGGAAAGGAGCCGGGTAATCTGCAGCTCAATGCCCAAGTTGCCCACATTGAAGCACTTGATCTGAGATTCAAACGGGACCTCAAATGGGTCCACGCACTGGGGCAGGTGGGGAGTGCTGTGGCGGTTGATGCCTCCCTGGATCTCGCCTTGGTTGAGGTCCAGAAGCTGCAGGCTTATGGTACCGTGTCAGCTCGATATCCAAATTCGTAGCCAAACGGTACCAATCATGGAGTTGATCAAGATTCCCCCTGCAGATGCACATATGGAATAGATTACGATCCAATCCCGCTTTGAAGTAGTGGATCAATGAATGTTCGGGCCACTGCCTGATCCATCCTGCCACTCTCCGAAACTCCCTCACATACTCTCTCGCAGGCCGACCTCTCTGCTTCACATAGTGGATGTCCTTTTCAGCTTGTACTGCCTGGGATTCATCGTCAAATCTGGCTCTCAGCCCACACGTGAATAGATTGAAATTCCATAGCTCTCGTAGGCTAGCCATCCACTCCGCAACCTCCCCTTACAAATTTGCGGCTATGGTATCAATCATCTCAGCTTCGTCTAAATAGGTGCGACCGCAGCTCCCACAAATAATGATTCACATGAGACCACACTTGGTTCAGGAAAATAGTCACCTTCTTAGGGTCTCTATCGAAAGTGGGCTTGAGAGGAGGTGGATCTGCTGGTCGATGATCCCAGAGAGCCTGTAGTAAGCCAGGCAACTGTGGTTGGGGCTGTTGAAATCCCCCCCAATGGAAAACCCCTGGTGGAGGACTTGGGCTGGCAAGATGCCAATAAGAATCAGGATCAGCTGCGTGTTGGTGGCGATCTGGACTGGCCAGGCACCATCGGCACTCAGGACTCGCGTAGCATCGATAGCGGTCAGGGCTTACCAGGCGCAGGTAGCGATCAGGGCTAGGAGAATGGTGGTGTCAATTTGGGCTAGCAGGATGCCTGTATCGATTGGGGTTGGCAGACCGCCGGTAATATTCGGGATTAACCTGTCATTGGGATCGATCTGAACTAGCGTGGCACCGATAGTGGTCAGGGCTCCACCAGTGCACTGGGATCGACGTTAGGTCAGGCTTCGTCAGTGGGGAGGTGGCCCGCTCAATCACTATAGGACTGGGACTTCGCTGGGATGGCAGACACTCACAGAACCATTTGCCTTCTCGCCCCCCTGAGATCACCTGGTGGATTGCCTGTCCTCCTTCACCCATCTCCAACCGGTCAAACTTCTCCCTCAGACATTCCACTGAGTGGCTGTGGATTGCAGTCAGATACTTCCATTCCTTGGATTTGTCCCATGCGGCTGGCCATTTAGCTTTCATAGCTACAGGTAATTGGAAACCTTGCAATGTGATCAGTGGGAACTCGACCTCTGCAGCTTTCAGCTTGCTCTTAAGCGGCAGGGAAGCGTCTGACCATCAGGTCCCCCCTAGGATGCTTGCTTCCTCCCTCTGGTCAGCTTCTCCAACAGGACTTCATGGGCCTTTGGTCTCGCTCCAGCTGCTAGGACCACACTCTACACCAAAGCAGCAGCCTGCGTCCATCCACCGCCGCCACTCCGAGGCTCGAGATTGACTCCCCTTTCTTTTCCATCTCTGCATCTTCCCTGAGTCTTTGTCATCCTCCCAAGGTTTAGGTAGGCGACCGGGGCTCAGGGCCCCATGGGATATTGAATTTATGAGTCTTAGGTTAATGTCATGGTTCCGATAGATGAGACTATCTAGAAAATAAGAACTCTGAGGCAATTGCTTTCCTCAAAGAATACTTTTAATGGCTATATAGTATCGGCATGAACAAAGGTGAACCCAAGATTGAAAGTTACCACCCCCCAAAGGTTACAAAGTAAAAGTTGAACTCCCCACCCTTACAGTTGTCATAAATCACAATCCCCAATTAACTACTTTGGCAGGCTTTCTTCAAAACTTAGGCAGCTTGACCTTGGTTCCCACAAGAAAGTATTTGTTATGACTAAGCTAAAAGAACACATCTCCCCCCTCCCATGGCTATGGCAACCGAAAACAAAGTAAAGATGGCTGCAGACAGAATCGTTTGAATGTTTGACAGTGGTTCTCAGAATAGAAACCTTTATGAGCTTTCCCACTCATCATTAGTTGCGCTCTGTATAGCTAGACAGGAAAAAGTTCCAGAGGCCCAAGCCCAGCTAATACTTGGTGGCCTCACCCCCTTGCACCAATCGTGAAACTAGAGAGATTAAGCGTTTATTCCTGAAATTATCTCTGAGAAGCAGCCCTAATTTTCAGCTGAGTGATGTGATCGAAGGCGCCGTGTCTCCATTTGGTTTCCGTCGCTCCTCTCTTTTGGGGAGGGGTTTTTTCCCCCAACTGGAAGGAAGTTGAACAAAAACCAGACGTGTTCCGGAAAACACAAATTCGGCAAACACTGGTTTGCCGAATTCAACAAAAAATTAGGTATTGGTTTTGCCAAACTGGTGCAAACCCAGCTGAATCACTGTCCATAGGCAACCATCAGAGACCAGGTGGTTTTGCTTGTTGTGAAGTTCTGAAACTTCCTTATCACCCCATGCCTTCCACCCCCATTTTGGCTATTTTATAAATTTTCAATGCTTTGCCTTGGAATAAAAATCCTAAATGGCTAAATGTAGATGGCTTATTATTTTTTCATATAGGAGATATATGCTTAGAATTCAGAATAGCTTGCATTTTTTTTGTTTGAGGATGATGATGATGATATTTTTAACTGGCCTTTTTAAATATATATTTTGGTCAACTCAAGATTGCAGAAGTATCTAATATTCCTGCCTCTTGTTTTCTGCACAACAATCTTGTGAGGTGGGCTGGCCCAAAGTCATCTAGCTGGATTTTGTGCCTAAAAGAGGCTTCGAATTTATAATCTCCTGCTTTCTAGCCATAATCATCAAATTGGCTCGCTCTGGGTATATTTACTTCTTTTGACTGCTAGGTTCTAATGTTGGTTTTCATTTTGCAAAAGTTTCTAAACTTTTGAAGTACTGCATTAGCTTAAATTACAAAAATGAAATAAATTCCAATAATCAGCTAAGTCTGAGGTCAAGAAAAAAATACCTAATATACTTTTCAATGGCTTGGGCTTGTATCATGTAATATTTTGGCATTTCACGCTGACCAAGAAAAGTCCTGCTGTTCTTTGCCTAGTCCAGCCATAAATTTGACAAGATACTCAAGCATATAATGGAGCTGAGAAAAGAGATGTTTGGAATAGAGATAATAAGCTGGAAAATGGGAGAAATAGAAAAATGAATTCAGAGAAATAAAAAAAATGCTTCCATTTGAAATACTGTATTGTATTAACTGTATCTACTGTTATGTAACTTGATGATGCAAGTAAAAAAGGAGCAGGTTTATATTGAAGAGCATATTTTGGTATTCCCTCCCCTCCTCCCCTTTGTATAGGCTCCTCATGAAATGATGAATATGAAGCTAGAAAGTTTTAATATAGTATACGTTGCTAATATTAATTTATCTATAGAGAACTATTGAATCCCACCTGTATTCCTATTACAGCCCTACACTTGCAGATATCCTCCAACCCATAGTAATGGAACAAAGCATTTGAAAATTTGCCAGAGTCATAAACACTATTGTTTAAGGTAATTATTAAAAAGATTTCTGAAAATATCATGCGGATAGAATTAAATGTATCACTGAATAATCTGAGTTTAATATCTAGCAGGACAAACAAGTTTATTCCCCAATCCCATTTCAGAAAAAAGGCTCTATAATACTTTTGTCTTAGGTGTCTATGGAGATTCTCAGTCATCCAGGTCATGGTTGTCCCAAAGGTGCTTTTTCAAAAGGCAACTGGACTTTACTTTTCCTTGAAGACATTTGGTTTCTCATCCAAGAAGCTGCTTCAGTTTAAGGAAAAGCAAAGTCCAGTTGCCTTTTGAAAAAGCTCTTTTGGGATTTTGTCTTAGTTCTGTTTGTAATATTCACCAATTTTAACACATTAAGGGGTTAAGTAGAGGTCCCTAACCCCCATGCTGCGGCCCACTACCAGCCTTGAGCCATTTGGAACCGGGCCATGGAAGTGGCGGACAAGCGGGTGTACATCCCCACTTGTGCGAGCAGCAGGCAAGTGTGTGCGTGTGCACTCCATTTGCACAAGCGGTAGGCACATATACTTGCCACTCATGCAAACGCAGAACCATCTCCTCTCCTCCCCACACCGGTCCGCAAAGCTGGAAAGGTTGGGAAACTCTGGGTTAAGAGACATAACATATAGAATTAAAACTTTTAACCCTCTTCATATCATCCCAATTTAAAATATAGATTGGATCCATCTTCATAATAGCAATACCAGGAGCAACAGTGGAAGGAAGGAGAGATAAATCATTTTTTTCTTTGAATAGGAAATATAAAGCACAACATTTACATTACATACGAAGCAGGAACTGGGATTAGCTGCTTTAATTCATCCAATGCTTGAAGAAAGCTTCATCATTTTGGTTTGTTCTGAAACTCTTAACCATACTTCCTGAGTAGTTTTAATTGGAATCTATATTGAAAAACTTAATTCTGGGTCATTTTATTACTTATACAAAAAAAGTGAAGCAGCAGACTTCCGGCTTGATGTCGCGGCTCCACAGATGCAGGAAGACGGGGCTCCGTCTTTCGCGCCTGAATTCGCTCCGCTGGAAAGAATCGAAAGTCGCCCTGCAGAGGCAACGACCAAGGAGGGGACCCCCATTTGATGGCGGGAGGGTGGCAGCCCTTCCATTTGATCTGGAAAAACCCTCCAAACCAGCGGGGGAAGGACTGGCCATATTAATATGGCCGGTCACAAAGCTGCTGACAGCCGAAGTCAAAAGCACCACCAAGCAACTTTCAAGCAATGCGGATGAAACTGGGTGAGACCTGATCCTCTCTTTAAGATTCTAAGTTTTGTTTCCTGAAAAAGCTTCCCAAAGCATTTTTTCCCCTGTGAGGAGAGAGGGAAGGGAATTTTTACCCCACCCTCTAAGAAAAGCGGCAACTGACTACCTAGGGGAAACAGAGCAACCCTAAGATTAATTTTAACTTAATTGGATATATATTCTTTTGAAACTTGGGGACTAAACGTGTTCTTTTTTCTTATTGGAGACTTTTCTTTAAAAAAAAAAGACTTGAAAAACCACCATATAAGTTTTGGACTTAAAAAGCTATAAAACGGCGTTAGTGACATCTTGTGGTGAATTATGGTATTACAATTTGTTATTGCCTAAAAGAAACCTGGCTTGAAGCCCAGACTTCAGATAAAATTTGTTTGGCCTTGACAGCTACTACCTTTGAAAAGCGCAGCTGCAAAGAAGGGATTTCTGGGCAGCTTATCTATATGGCAGGGATGATGTACTGTTTTGGAAGCTGGCCTGCTTGAACTATGAATGTAAACTTTTATGGACTCTCAGAGCTATGCTTGGGGAACTGCTTTCTTATTTCCCTGCATGAGAAGCATATATTATTACACGAGATGATGGAACACCTTGGATTATAAACTCTTACTTGATAAACAATTTCTATTATAAAGTCCACTTATAAAACATGAAATAGATGTCCCATACCCAGCTACAAAAGACTAAAAATTATTTTTAACGTTTGATTTTAAAGTCTTCAACTTAACATATTATCAAGAAAATATGGATGAAGATCAGGAAAAAATCCTTTCCATGTTGAAATCAATACACAAAACTATTCCTTCAGCTTGTGATAAAATAAGAAGCAACACAATGGAACAATGTTCTAACTTAAACATACAAAGCCAGATCTTGATTACAAGCAAAGAATTAACAACACAGAAAACAAAGGAAAATTGGAACAACTAAATGCTAAGACAGAGGACCCAATTGACCAACAGACCCAGCCAACTGAAAAATCAGAAAATGGAGTGACAACACTGAAAATGGAAAAGACTTTTCACAAATCAAGAAATCAGAATATATTTGAGGAAAAGAAAGAAGAACAGATTGAATGGAAGATAAAGCTATCAGGACAATTGTGGGAAATTGGAGTAACAGGGAGGCAGTTTAATGAATACCAATGGGCTTGTTCTTCCAAAAAAACCCTCAACCAAATGGTCTTTCTTATTCCAAATAATATATATAAAAATAGAGGGAGAACTATTTGATAATTCAAAGGCATTGACATGGAAGGTTAGCTGGCAAAGGAAGAAAGCCAGAGTAAGACTGAAGAAAATAATGGCTTTGACTTTTTAGAGGGGATATGATATTACCAATTAGATGGTTGAATATGGTGGAAAATAGATAACTTTTAGAAAATAGAGTAACATTATAATTAAATAGATAAGATGTGTAACCAGAGTATTAGACTTTGGTATGAAAAGGGAAAAAGGGAGAAGTTGAGATAAAGGAAGCTTTTGGTCACTTAAACATAAAGTACTTGGAAATTATAAATAATAGTGTTTTCTTGAATATTGATGGAAAATTAAAGTTTTGGGGGGAAGCAGGACATTGTTCATAGAAGGATATTAAGTGTGCAAACGCAATTAAGATATGTATAGGCTAAAAATTATTGATAAATGTAACAAATGTAACAAACATTTTCAACTTAGTTGAAAATAAGAATTATGTTTGCCCAATATGAGATAACAGATATTATTAGAAAGAGAGATGAAGTATTTGATGTTCTAATATTAGACTTAAACTAAAAATTTAGGTATATTACTGAATTATTGGTTAACCCAGACAACACCTATAATGGTTTTGATTTATTAGAGGAGATACTGTATTATCAATTAGATGGTTGAACATGGTGGAAAATAGATAACTTTTAGAAAACAGAGCAATATTATAATCAAATAGATAAGATGTGTAACCAGAATATTAGACTTTGGTATGAAAAGGGAAAAAGGGAGAAGTTGAGATAAGGGAAACTTTTGATCACCTAAACATAAAATACTTGGAAATCATAAATAATAGTGTTACTTTGAATATTGATGGGAAATTAAAGCCTGAAAAAAAAGCAATAACAGGACATTGATTATATACAAGGATTAAGTTCAAACACAATTAAAATATGCATAAGCTACAAATTATTGATAACCGTAGCAAAGATGTTTTTATTTAGTTGATAACAGTAAGAATTGTACTAGCCCAATATGAGATAACAGATATTAATGGAAAAAGAGAGGAAATATTTGATGTTGTAACATGAGATTTATACTAAAGATTTATGTACACTATTGAACTATTGATTTACCCAGTCATCACACTGCTTTTTAAATATCCAATTGTAAAATGAGAAAATCAATAAACTATTATAAAAAAAAGTGAAGCAGCAAGGAAACAACTACTGCATACTAGCAGACACATCTTAAACATTTTGGTAGGTTTTAAAATTTAAACTATGGATCATTGATTTAGCAAAATGGGACAGTTTTATAATTTATACATTAATGTCAAACAGCTTTGTATGTTCTGACTTAGTAATCATTTAGCATTAAGGGTTCATTTATAATAATGAAAGATAAAGAAGAAAGAAGAGACTTGCAAAGAAGAATAAAGAGAAAAAAGAAGTGACTTCTGACTTTTTTCAGTATAGTAGAACACAAAAAAGTTACAGCCTCAACGATTTGCTTTATATTTCTAAATAATAATAATGATAATAATAATGATGATGATGATGATGATGATGATGATGATGATGATGATGATAATGATAATAATAATAATAAAGTTGGAAGGGACCTCGGAGGTCATCTAGTCCAACCCCCTGCTCAGGCAGAAAACCCTACACCATTTCAGACAATTGGATTACAGGTAGTCCTCGTCGTACAACAGTTCACTTAGCAACCGTTCAAAGTTACAAGGACGCTGAAAAAAATCACGTGACCGTTTTTTACACTGAAGACTGTGACCATTGTAGCGCGCCCGTGGTTTATGTAGAAATCATTCATATTATTTAGTAAATATAAATAATCTTATTATTTAGTAATCATTTAGTATAACTCTGACTTAGTAATTATTTTCATTTCATTTAGATATTGGACTCGTAATTATAATTAAGTTTTATAATTTTGTGGTTATATATTTTTAGTTTGTACCATGAATTTTTTATACAAAATACAAAAATACAATGCATTACTGTAAACTACCAAGTCTTAGCAGGAAGTAAAATTCAATGTGACCAAGAAGTTTTAAGCGCAGCAAGAGGTTACTCTAGGTTTAGATACAAAATTCATGGCTGAAATATCTATAGAACTTGCTGTTCAGATACCTCCCAAAGATGAACTTTTCTAAGATCATATATTGCTTTTTGAAATTAGATGTTGAAAATGTTTTTACAAAAGGACCCTACCTTGTGGAGTTCGGAACAGGTTTTGCATGGCCTTGGGTTTTTTCTTCCCATATACTATTTGCTAATTCATTTCCAATGGAGGACATTACTTTGATGAGTTCAACAGGCCAATCATCCAAGTCAAGTGAACGGACACGTGATAAATGTGTACCAAGGTTTCGGTGTATCCCTGAGCATTCAATACAAATGAGTGCTCCCAAATTTAAACTTGCCCAGTCAGGATCTATCGATAAAGAAAACAAAATAAACATTTTTCTACTAATAATCTGGACTAACTCTTATCTCCTCTTCATTGAAGTAGCATAACTACTTTTTTGTTTACGATATACAATGTAGTAAAGAATAAATGAAACAGGATTAAAGGATTTAAGACCCAAAAGACATAATACTTATTACCCTATTCTTCTTATGTACTCTGAGTGACAGAATGAAAAGGAGAATGCTCTGACATGAAAGAAAATATATATCTTTTTTGTTGTTCTGAAGAGAAAATGACAGCAAAATAGGATGCCTAGAAGCTAAAGATAAAGGTTTTCCCTGTCCAGCTATATTTGACTCTCTGGGGCAGTGCTCATCTCCGATACCTAATCGAGGGAGCCAGCATTGTCCTAAGATGCTTCCGTGGTCATGTGGCCAGCATGACTATATGCTTAGGCACATGGAACACTGTTTTATCTACTTGCATTTGCATGCTTTCAAAATGCTAGTTTGGCAGGAGCTGGGGCAGAAATGGGAGCTCAACTCTTCACGTGGTACTTGGCTCTCAAACTGTTAACCTTACAGTTGACAAGCCCAGCATCTTAACCACTAGGCCATCATGCCCCTTACAGGAGGGCTAGAAAACTAAAGACAAAAAATGGCAAGCAGAGAGGAGAGCAATATTGATTAAACTTATAAAGGAGAGAAAAAAAATCCAACTTAACTGAATCAAACATATTACAAGCTATATTTCTAATACCCATCATTTTGTGTATTCATTCTTTCATATTCATTCGTGAACTATGCTTAAGTTAATCAGTTTAAAGTGGTTGTATTCAGACATGTTAAGTTTAGTTTAATAACAGCTTTGGTTAAGTGTAGTTTGGAGGTGAGGGGGTGACATAACATGCTGCACAAACTATCTGATTTAGTTAGCTTGTAATTTAATGTTTTCTGCAAAGCAATTTAGATTGTGTAAATGCAGAATATGATAAAATATTAAAACATGCTTTGGATGTTTTCCATACAAAAAAAGAACAATTGTTGTGCAAAAAGTACTCTAGACTGATCATCTGAGCATGTTAAGATTAGCACTGCTATCTAATAATTATAATTCCACTTTAGTTAACAGATCATAATCTTAACATATTTATCATGGATGTATATCTTTTTAATTTAAGTTAATTTTAAGTTAATTTAATTTAATACAGTTCAAGATTATAAAACTGGATATCTTCCTGCCTTGTGAAAGCTTTAAATGTGCACATTAAGACAAATGAGTGGATTTTGGGGTGATAACTGTAAATCCCACTCAAATAAACAATTGACAAACCACATCCAATCTGATATGTTGCTATTTATGAGATAACACATGAACTAAATGCAAAAAAATTTGACTGCACAACTTTTTAAATATATAAAGTTAAATTTAATAGACAATAAATGTAGGCTACAGTATTTCTCAAATAACTAGGATATACTGCTCTTTTAAAATTACTTCTCTATTTTCATAATCCCATTCTAACTGGGGGGGGGGAGTCAGATATGAACAGTTTGAATTGTGCTGAAGCAGATAAGTGTATAGAGATCAACAGGTGAACAAGTTTCACTTTTCCTTACCAACTCTTAACAGCTACCCATTATACATAAAAACTAAACAGCCCAGAAAGTAGATTTGATTTAAACAGCAAAATGTCAATATTTAAAAATAAATAAAAGTAAATAAAAAAGAAAAGAAAAAGAAAACTGTTTTGTTCATAATGAGTTTGATCCAGAAACTTCTGCACATAGATTTCTTTTTTTTACTCACAGAAGCCTTTGGATTTGGCAAAATGCTATTGCAAACCAGGCAATGTTGAAAATGTTCATCTTCACCCCTTGCAGTTACCTATCTTCCCTGAAAAAAATTGCTTCCTGAGCAGGAAGAAAATTTGGAACCAATCCTTTATGCTTTTTTTTCAACCTTGAAGTGCAAATATATTCAAGAAACTGATACTGAGCACTTCACTCAGTATTTTATTGTTACTACGGCATACATCTGAGTGGAGTAATACTTGATGCTAGCATGATTAGGATTCTCTTCTTAGCCCACTAAGAAAAATAACAAATTATTTAAGAGTTACCAATATTTTTTCTCTTACTAGAGGATAATAGCAGTGACACAGAAAAAGACAGCAGTGTTCCAAATCAGTATCGTTAAGATTTTTAATGAACACAAACAAAAAAAAGAAAATGGAACACGATAGCAAGAGAGCAACACAGGTACAGTAGCTATGATGCAAGAAAGACCATAAGCTTTAAGAAGCTCAGGATGACATTTCCTATATAGAAATGGTTGTACTTACTTTGTATTTCACAATCTACACAGTGAGAATTGCCTCTGATGTTTCTTATTGACTGAAGAGCCATGACCTCATTCTGACTTGATAGTCGGGACTGTACATATTTAAAGAAATATACAAACAACAGATAAGACCTAAAGAAAATGCAGGCACAACACCTTTGTCTGCTGGTGATAAAGAGTTCAAACAGAGGTGGAATGATCACAGCATTTGATGCCTTTAGTTAGCAGAATGGGACAACTTGCCACAGCCAACTCGCTACGGCCAACTCGCTACAGGACAACCCGCCACGGCCAACTTGCCATGGGACAACTTGCAGCAGGACAATTTAATAATTCAATTTAATTATTTAAAATAAGTAAAAAAATATTTTAATTTTTGTCATTCACATTTCATTCTTTCCCTCCTTTTGCATCCTTTCTTTAATTATTTTATTCCACCATTTCTTTGATATTAGTGTAACTCTTGTCCTGCAGTGAGTTGTCCCACAGCAAGTTGGCCGTAGCGAGTTGTCCCACGGACAGTTGGCTGCAGCAAGTTGGTCTTGGTGAGTTGGCTCTGGCGAGTTGGCCAAGATGAATTTTCATAGACCCTTTAGTTACAGTAGTTTCTCAGAGAGTTGATCCCTTAGCTTCTTTAAATACTTCAATTCAGGATCTGAGAAGAACAGCTTACAATTTTTACCGCATTACTGAGAGCTCAAGCTTTTTTCAAACCGTAAAGGGGCATATAGAGAATAGGATGTTCAGAATCTAGCTGGAGTTATCAGAGGTAAAGCAAGTTCAACAATGAAGGATGGTATTATTAATACATACACTGAACAGAGAACAATCTATTCTCATACAGAAATTCTGAAAAATTAAAACAATTTTTCAAAGTTCCACTTTTATTTGCAGAAAAATCTGGAAAAAATCATGCAGTTTCAAGCAAATATCAGAGTTGATTCAATGGCTTGCTTAAAAAGCCCCTAGACTCTGGTCTGCTAATGACCTCTACTTTGATCTGGAGATACAGTTTCTATGAAGAGAGACTTTCAGTCTCTATATTAGGTGAATCCTAAGACTTACTATAGGAACTCCCAGTGATGGATTTGAGGAGAATCATATAATACTTTATGTAACTAGGTATAATATGGTAGATCGATTTTCTCCCATCTGTCCCATCTCCCCTTTTTTAACAAATGTTAAATTGTTGTTAAATATTCATGTTATTTTTATGACCATATCATTCAGTAGCTATTATAACTACTATTCCTGCTAGTAAAATTTAATTTATTTTGTTTAAAATCATAAACTTTCTAAGTTGTTTTAAATTACTTAAGAGGAATAGCATTAGACTTATATACTGCTCCATATGCTTTACAGCACTCTCTAAGCAATTTACAGTATCAGCATATTGCCCCCAACAACCTGGGTCTTCATTTTACTGACCTCAGAAAGATGGAAAGCTGTGTCAACTTTGAGCCTGTCAGGATCAAACTCCTGTCTGTGGGCAGATTTAGTCTGCAATACTGCATTCTATGCAGTGTGCCACCATGGCTCTTAATGTATTGAGTCCTAACAAAATTCCCCAATTAATGTATATTTCATATAATATAAATTCCAAAGAAATATACCCAGGCCTAGCTGAATTTATTCATTTATTAAGTTCCATTGGGAAAAACTGAATAAATTAAGTCAAATACCTATAAGTATTTGGAGGACTCCCCGGCCTCGGCCCGCTTTCGACCCGGCGACTTGGAGGATCCATCGTAAAAGATCTGGCCGGGTAGATGAATGACCTGGCTGGGATGGAAGACTCCGGTGGGGGGAGTTGGAGGGCCTTCGCCCGGCGGAGGTCCGAAGGACTCGCCCCAGTAGAAGACCTTGCTGGGACGGAGGACGTGGCGGGGGCTTGGGGAGCGGCTCCCTAAATTGACTAAATTGACCAACTCCACGAGGACTGTTTTCTTCCCCCTTTTTTGGGTTCCCTGCTGCCGGACCCATCGCTTTACCCGGAATGTACTCCAGGACAGATCTGCTGGTCCTGCGCGANGATTGGCCTAGGGAATTTTTAGTGGGGTTTTAAGAGAAATTTTAATTATATAGGCCATAGTAAATATGTCTTTTTAATTTGGTTTTAAATTAGGTATTTATTGTAGTATCTGTTTTATAAGGCTGTCAGCCGCCCTGAGTCCGGTAAGGAGAAGGGCGGGATAAAAATTGAATAAAATAAATAAATAAATAAATAAATACATACTATAAGTAAAGTATTGTTTTCAAAAGAATGTGATCTGACTATCTTTTCATATACTTAGACCAGTTCTCAGCCAATTTGATAAATATTTTGTCAGTTATCTATTGAAGTCCAAAGGCATTACTAGAAAAAGGTGCAATTTTAATGAGAAGCTTTCGTTCAGAATGGGTGATGGTGATGATGATGACGATGAAGGTAATTCTTAAGCATGCATGTGCTGAAATATGGATCTTGTGCATATGTCAGCATTCTAACCTTATTTTTGCTGCTTTCACATGATTGTAGGCTGGCCAGAATCTGACTCTCTATTGCTTGGACCCAAGCATCTCTTTCTTCATATGTTGTAGCTTCAAAGTGCCATGTCTGGCCAGTAAGGGACACAATGATAAATTCAAAATTTTCTTCTTGCTCTGAAAATGAATTGAGAAATAAGTAAGAAAAAGGGAGAAGATTGATTTGATTGAATTGTCAAATTAAAGGTTTAATCTATTATTTCATAATTAGCAACTGTTCAGAAAAAAAATACAGCAGATCAAGGAACTTTTCTGCCACAACTTTCTCCAACTTTTTTTAAATAAACAGTAATCTTTGAAAGATATGATTAGGAATAGAAAAGTAATTGGTGGAAAATCTCTTTAACCCTGATGTTTTGCTGTCTTCTATAGTATGTCTCCTTGAGGATAACTGCTTCCATCTGTATAACTTTTTTCTTTAAGAAAAAGAATATAGATTACATCAAATACTGATTATTAATTTTTAGAAAGGAGTACAAAGATTTTTACACCTTCCAATTTTTCTGTGCTGCTTTTGATTTAAAATATTAAGATGACAGAGATAAAAACTGAAATTATAATTCAAAGAAATAACACTGCAGAATTCAGATTTCCTTCATAACTGTCACTATATTTTTTGCACATTTAGTATATTGCAATCTATATTTATTCTAAATAAAAGGGAGTGTTGTTAAAGAATTCTGAATGCCTATTCTATCAGATACACATAACTATCAAAGTATTCTAATAACCTATTTTATAAAATGCAATAAGAACTGCATATTCTCAAATAAAAATAAACTGTAAACTCATTCCCCATTAATTGAATTACATTTCATGGTAATGGTTGAAAGGTACTTTAGTGTGTTTCAGTGGGTGAAATTGCAAGCAGAATGTGGCAGCTGATCAACTTTGCCCAAGCAGACAAGAACAACAATAATGGAGCAGGCAAAACCATTTAGGGGACACACATAACCACATTTTATAACTCAAAAACACTGCATCTGAAAAAAGAGAATTACTTACTCAAAATTAATGAACCACTAAATGAATGGAAATAACTATTTAATAAAAATAATAATACTGAGCATAAGTAAAATTATTTTTTCCAGCCAAATGTAAAA
Organism: Protobothrops mucrosquamatus; assembly: GCF_001527695.2. NCBI lineage: Eukaryota > Metazoa > Chordata > Lepidosauria > Squamata > Viperidae > Protobothrops > Protobothrops mucrosquamatus. The sequence goes on along the minus strand of NW_015388008.1, from coordinate 55,352 downwards.
TGGCACTGGGTATATCCCACATATACTTAAACCATGGCTCCCTTGTATTGCCCGCAAGTTATCAAGAATAATATATAACAGAATAACAGAACCCATTGCTTCTTGTCCTGCCTTCTGGTGCTTTAGAAAATTGGTTGACCCCGTCTTCTTTGTGGCAAACCCCCAAATATTGGAATATTGAAATCATGTCAACCCTAGTTCTTCTTTTCACTAGACACAGTGCTTTTTTTCTAAAAAAAAAAAATGTGCTGGAACTCACACGTCATACAACCCGCCTTGCCTACCCTACAAGGTTCCATCCAAAAAAGGTGCCGGAACTGCGTTCTGGGGTTCTATGAGAAAAAAATCCCTGACTAGACATACCCAATTTCTGCAAACATTCTTCATATGTTTTAGCCTTCAGTCCCCTAATCATTTTTGTTGCTCTTTTCTGCACTCTTTCCAGAGTCCCAATAGCTTTCTTATATTGTGGTGATCAAAATTGGATGCAGTATTCCAAGTGTGGTCTTACCAAGGTATTATAAAGCAGTTGTCAAGGTTCCAACTAATGAAACCAAACAAATCAGAATTCCGAGGCTTGAAGGTTCCTCAAAGAACATGTTTATTGGATACATAATATCAACACGATCAAAAGTGAAACAACTCCAAAATATTTTCACAGATTCAATGTAATAAAATGTAACATTTCCCTTCCCCGTCAAATGTCACAGATCATGCTACCCAATAAAGGCAGTTGGCAGGCTTTTTGTCACACCTCCTTTCCATCTTCCAACACCTGTGTTATGTCTGGCAATACTTTCATTTTCTTCCCCCCCTCCCCAGTCTGTGTGGCAACTGAGAACGACTGAAAATGGCTTCAGCCAGGTTCATTTCAAAAGTTGACAGTCAGACTCCCCTAGAAAGAAAGAAGTAACCGGAAGATAACAAGCATAGGTACATATTAGTGTCTTGCTAACCTCCTGCTCTATCACTCGGACGCTCTCTAGATTTTTGGGGATGTTTATCATGAAATTTATTGCCTTTACATCTTTGCTCTTTACTTACATAGCTTCTGATAAAGGATAGCCTTTTCACTGAATTAGATACTGTAATTTCGCTTTATACAGTCGAGACATTTGGGGAGAGGTTTGAAAAGGTTCTTTTAATGTAATGTTTCGCATGGGAAATCCTCTGATCCTGCCTTACTCTCCTGCTATTAATAACTTCCAATAAAAGTTCCTGTTGAGACAATGCACGTTTCAAGAGTTCTGCTTTCTTGGGAGAGTTAATTGAGGCAGGTCCTTACATTAGGCAGGATCTCCAAAGTGGTCAAACCAGAGGGAAGAAAACCCCTACCATGAGGACTGTGCACAGGATATCTAACCATGGCAATGAGAGGAAAGAGAGTGAGTGCTGGGTAGAGGGGGCCCCCGAAGGCTTGCCCTAGCGACAGCTCCTCTGACTCCTCCGACTCCTCTGATTAGGAAGATGAGGCTGCGATTGGGGAGACCCTCTCGAAGCTGAGGTGGTCAATCGGTGTCAATCGGTGTCAGAAAGAAGGAGGACTGGGAAGGGAGATGTGCAAACATCTAGGGCTGTTTGCACAATGTATTAGGTATTTCATGACCATATTCTTCCATGTAGTTCAACACTTGAGTCAGGAAAAACCCCAGTCAGCACAGCTCTCCACAGTACCTGAAAGTTCCCACAGAAAGCGGGAACTTTCAGATGGATCGATGCCCCCTCTGCCTCCTGTGTCGGTGGCCACCACTGTCAGCTGGTGCAGCTCGTCCGGAGGTGACTGCGGCTGTAGCGATGGCTGCTGCTTCCTTGGTGCCAGTGGAAGGGCCTGGGATTGCTGGTTTAGCCCCCCTTCATCTGTCCCCTTGGCTGAGTCTGGGTTGGCAGTGCCTTGGCATGGGTCAGCTTTCTCCTCCTTTATGGAATTGAAGGTGACCCTCAACATGTCAATGGCTTGCTCCAGGAATTGGCTGGAATGGAGCGGCCAGTCGTCCTCATCTTCACTGGGGCGAAGCGACCTCTCCATCTCGACTTTCCAATCCGGCTGGTGACTGCCATGTCTGAGCGTCACCTTCCTGGATTTCTTCTCCCAGTCCTCCTTCTTCCCGATGCCCATCAACCACCTTGGTTTGTGGTGGCATTCAGCAACTACCACCTCATCTGACGAGCTCAAGGATTGAGAACTGTATCGGCTGGGCTCTGTCTGGTGAGAGAACTCCCCCCCCCATGGCAGGTTTTTCCCCTTCTGTTCCGATATCAGACATCGTTTGTTTAGGCCCCTGGCAAGTGTCTTCCTTCTGGGTTGACTATTACTGCAGATCCTGCCCAATGTCAGGGCCCACTTCAAAACCTCACCCCAAGAAAGCAGGACTCTTGGAACTGTTTCATTCCAAAAGGAACTTTTATTAGGAGAAGCTGATAGCAGGCATAGAAGGCAGGGTCCGAGGGTTTCCCACTCAGATCAATAGGTTAAAAGAGTCCCAAGAAAACCCCACCCCAATAGTTCATCTGGTCAGTTCAAATGAGCCAATCCCCAGGTGTTAGGTCCGCTGTGGGAATGGAGCTGATAATGGGGTCCGTTTCCATGCTTGTGAAGATGTTGTTGGGTCTTCGCACCTTCCACAGCGAGAGATAAGCCAGATGTCCGGAGGCACATTCCTTTCTCACCCCAGGTTGACAACAAGGGAGAGACATTTCAAAGAGTAAGTGTAGAGAAACAGTGGAAAGGATACATTGTAGCAAAGCAGAACCATACCACAGAGCCTCCCCCCTCCCCCTCCCAGCCAGGGCAATGGCAGAACCCACAGAAAGAAATGGAAAGGGCTTCCGGTTCCGGATTGCGGCACCAGCGGATGAGCGAGGAGAGCTCTCTCTCCGCCGTCCAGTTTCCCTTTGTCGAGAGACCCTGGAAAGGGTCGAAAGTCGCCCTGGAGGGGCAACCACCACTGAGGAGGACCCTCGTTTGATCGCGGAAGGGTGGCAGCCCTTCTGTTTGATCCGAGGCAGCTCCTTTGGATCGATGAAGAAAAGATCAGCCATTAACATGGCCGATCACCTAGCCGTACCAGCCAAAAGCCAAAAGCACTACTAAGCACAATGAAGCACCATGGACGATCTGGGTGAGACCCTTCTTTATCTTTCTTTTACCCTAACTACTTTCCTGTGAAAGCCTCCTGAAATTTCCCCCCCGCTTTTAATACAGCGGCGTTTGCATACCTTGAGAACCTAAGCTTTGGAACAAAAGAAAAAAAAGTATATCTAACTTTAATAACTAAATAACTGGATTTTTATTTTCCCCCCATTTTTTGAGACTTTGGGGGGGTCCCAAAAATTCCTATTATAGAGACTCAACATCTTATCTATTTACTAAGTTTGAAAAATATCTTTTTTTCACTTTTTAACTGGATAAAAGCCTAATTGACATCTGGAAAAAAGATTTTATGGTCTACTGGGGACACCTTGTGGCTAAACCTGGCATAGCAATCAAATTTCCTTGACTGTGAGATCTGTTGACTCTCTTGATTTGCCCTTCATACTATCTAAGGAAAAGATAAGTGGAAACAGCTGGGTGGTGAAAATAACTTCTAGAAATTGTGGAGGTGGACATTGGCTGACTCTCATTAAACATAGCCTCCATTAAAAGACTATTTCTAAGCACTATGGAAATGGAGGAACCTTACCCACAACTTAACTATAAACTTATACTTGAAAAAATTCTTGAAGCCACTGAGCTAATGAATGCCAGAGTGAAAGCCAAAGATGCTACCCAGAAACTACAAATTGAACCCTAGACTGCAACTGATCAACTTATAAACCTAAAAACAATAGAAGAGGAACAAGGTAACAGCAAAGAGGATGCTGCACAACAATACTTACAACCTATTGAGAACTTTGAGAATCAAATACTGACTTTAACTAAAATACCTGTAACTTCAACACCAGCAGGAACTGATCAACAAACACAATATATTGAGAAACTAGACAACTCAGCAAGCAAACAATAATCATAACACCGGACACGACCCTTTATTCTAGTCAAATGGAACTGGAACAAGAAGAAGATCAGACTGAATTGATGATTAATATTTCAAATCAAACATGGAGAATTGAATTATTAGGGCAAAAACCTAATAACTATAAAGGGGCCAATTCCTTTGAAAAAGTGACATCTGGATGTTCTCCCTTGATTCAAATAGCAAGTGTAGGAATGAAGGGAGATGCATCTGAGGATTTAAAGGCCCTGACATGGAAGCCTGCTTGGCACAAAAAGAAAGCCAGAGTTAGATTTAAAAATGGGACTTAAAACTTTACTTGATGGGTTAAGGAGAGTTTTAGAGACATTGATAGATGTAATATTTAGGATTTAGATTTATAATGGAAACAAAAATTAACTGTTAGATTATAGTTTGGAACGGTAATATGAAAATGGGTTTGTGACAATGAAAGATATTCTACTAGTAAAAGAAGAGCTATCAGGATGAAAAATAAAATAATTACAGGATATGGTAATTATCCTGTACTGAAGTGAATGAAATTAGGCTTACCCGAAGTTTGAATATTATGGTTATTAAAGGCTAAGTTGGAAGATGATAACTGAAATTAAGAAAATTTTTAAAACAGGATTTGTATATGTATAAGTAAAATGTTATTGATAAATGTATTGATTGATTGAGCTTTATCTAGAAATGTATTAATCTAAATACGATATAACAATTAAGGGAAATAGAGAGGGAACCTCAATGTTGGAGATCTTTAGAGATATTGACTGATTTAATATTTAGGATTTAGATTTATAATGGAAATGAAAATTAATTGTTACATTATAGTTTGAAATTGTAACATGGAAATGGGTTTGTGATAATGAAAGATATCATATCAGTAAATGAGGACCTACCAGGATGAGAAATAGAATACATCTGTGAAAGAAAGTAAGAATATAATATTTGGAATAATATATGTACTCTATACATGATAATTATTTTGTAATGAAATGAGGGAAATTAGGGTTACTCGAAGTCCAAATATTACGGTTATTAAAAGCTAATTGGAACATGGTAATTGGAATTAAGTAAAACTTAAAAACAAGACTTGGATATGTGTAAGTAAAATATTATTAACAAATGTATTGATTGATTGAGCTTTATCTAGAAATGTATTAATCTGAATATGATATAATAAGGGAAATAGAGAGGGAATTTTAAGATGTAACCTGACAGATGTATGAATGATTTTGTTATTGGATTATTGATTACCCTATCACCATGCTGCTTCCTAATTACTTGAATGTAAAAACTGAAAAAAATTAATAAAACTTGTTTTTAAAAAAGAAAGAAAGAAATGGAAAGAATGGAAAGAGATCCTCCCCCCAGGAGAAGAATAGGTTCTGACAGGAGCATTCACTTAACCTCAGTGAGGAAGAGGATGAAGTGCCAACCTGATCTGATCGCTTCCTAAAGCAAGCCATAAATCTGATGGTGGAGGCCTTCAAAAACCTCAAAGAGGAAGAGACAGACGTCTGCTGAGACAAGGTCGGAGACTGGAGGAGAAGGTTGGAAGGGGGTAGAGTGCACCCTCCAAACCAGGGACCTCTGCTAACACTGCAAATGCTACAGGGGCCACAACAGCAGTGATGACCCCAGCTCAAGCCACACCAGCCAGTGGTGATGGCCACAGAGCCCGAAGCAGGGGGACTCACCATCCCAAGTGTAAGACTCTCCCCCCCACAGCAACTGGGGTTCTTCCTGTCCCACACCTAACCTACATGCAGGAGTACAGCCAAGAGCTCCCTAGTGAGGGCGCCCGGGTCAGGGTCATTACCCTGGCCCTGGAAGGCACAGTGGCTCTGTGGATGGTGACTCTGCATAATGCCGAGGCACCTGAACTTTGAAACTTCAACCGATTCATGGCAGTGCTGAGACAGCTGTTTGAAGATCCCTTGACTGACCGGAAAGCCCAGGATCGCATTAAGACAGTCAGGCAAGCCTGACGCCCCATGGCCAAATACACCAAAGAGTTCCGAGACCTGGCTTGCTGTCTCAACTGGCCAGAGGACATCTTAGTGAGCTATTTTAAAGATGGGCTGAACAATGACCTCTACCATGTTTGCACTGACTGCAGAGCCCCTGCGCACCTCCACGACTGATGCATCTTAACCGAGGAAGCAGAGATTGACCAAGCCCGAAATCAACACCTCTTCAGTTGGGTGTGGAGACGTTCTCCACCAAAGAGGAAACAAGAGGTGACAAAAAACCCTGCAGCACCCCCGCACTCAACTGCCTTTTAAATGTGGCAAAGAGGGCCATTGAGCCGCAGAGTGTTGTTCGAAAACTCCAGTGAGAAAAGGAGACTGACTTGGGGGGAACCATCAAAAGCCCTCAGAGCCCCAGGGAGATAGTGATGAAAAGCGTGGAGGTCGTGGAGTTCCAACCCACTGAGAACTCTGACCCCACTGGAGAAGCGTCCAGAGATGTCCAACAGCAACTACGATGATGAGCCCTTGGTAAGTGGACCCATCGCGCCAATTACCATGCCCATAGAACTGCTAATCCCAGGCATGGAGAAGAAGGTGGCCCTGAAGACCTTATTGGAGTCGGGCTGCACCAGCTGTTTAATAAGCCCAACCTTGGTGAGGAATTTGGGGGTTCATGTAAAGACACTAAAGAAGCCAATTTCATTCTGTCAATTAGACGGGTCTATTGCAGGGGAGTCCCGGCCACCCTCACCATGATAACCATGAAATTAACCATGGGGGACCACACTGAGACTTTGACTTTTATAGTGGCATCCACATGAAGAGAAGTAAGCAGTGGGGTACCACAAAGTTCCATCTTAGGCCCAGTACTCTTCAATATCTTAGATGACTTAGATGAGGGAATTGAAGGGGAATTTGCAGATGGCAGGGGTAGCCAACACTCCAAAAGACAAACTCAGGATCCAAAAAGATCTTGACAAACTTGAACAATGGGCCCTATCCAACAAAATGAGTTTCAATGTGGAGAAAAGCAAATGTTTACATTTAGGCAGGAAAAATCAAAGGTACAAGATTGGGCAAGACCTGGCTTAAAAACAGTAACTGTGAGGTGGACCTTGCAGTCCTAGTGGATGATCACTTAACAATGAGCCAGCAGTGTGCAGCAGTAGCCAAAAAAGATAACACAATCCTGGGTTGTATAACAGAGGCATAGAATCAAGATCATGCGAGGTATTAGTACCACTTTATAAAACCCTAGTAAGACCACACCTTGAATACTGCAGCCAATTTTGGTCACCATATCACAAAAAAGATGTTGAGAGTTTGGAAAAAATTGAGAGAAGAGCAACTAAGATGATCAAAGGCCTGGAGACTAAAACATATGAACAACAGCTGCAGGACTTGGGTTTGGCTAGTCTAAAGAAAAGAAGAAATAGGGGAGACATGATAGCAGTATTTCAGTATTTGAGGGGTTGCCACAAAGAAGAGGGGGTCATGTTATTCACCAAAGCACCAGAGGGCAGGACAAGAAACAATGGTTGGAAACTGACCAAAGAGAGAAGCAACCTGGAATTAAGGAGAAATTTCCTGACAGTGAGGACAATTAACCAGTGGAATAGCTTGCCCCCAGAAATCGTGGGATCTCCATCACTGGAAATTTTCAAGAAATTTCTCCTGCTTGAGCAGGGAGCTGGATTAGAAGACCTCCACGGTCCCTTCCCGCTTCTATTCTATTCTGTTCTGTTCTGGCCTGGTTAAAAAAAATTGAACCCATGGATGAACTGGAAAACGGGAGGCTTGAGATTTCCAAAGGGAAAACCTCTCTCGCCCAACAGCCACCGCAGCCCCAGAGTGAAGCCTAAGCGCAAAGTGGTGACGGCACTTAACAATCAAGAACTAGAGGGCATACCCTGAGAGTACTAGGACCTGGCTGAGATTTTTAACGAGAAGGACTCTGATGAACTACCCTTCCCCACCATCCCACAGACTGTGCTATTGAAATCATCCCCAGAGCTAAGTTGCCAAAACTCAAGCTCTATTCAATGACACCCCCCCCCCCAAGAGTTAGAAAAGCTGCGCAAATTCATAGATAAGAATTTGGCACACAGTTTCATTCAACCAGCTAGACTGAAAATGGCTGCTCCGGTCGTATTTTGAGAAAAAAAAACAATGGGTCTCTTCATCTCTGTATGGATTATATATGTTTGAACACTGTGTGCATGGACAATGTATACTCCTTGCCCCTCATGAAAGGTATGCTGGCCCACCTCTCAAAAGGGAAGATTTTCTCCAAATCAGACCTATGATAGGCATATTATCGGTTATAATCAAGGTGGGAAATGAGTGGAAAACCGTTTTCAACTGCCTCCTGGGGTGCTTCCAATTCAAAGTACTTCCTTTTGGGCTACAGGGAGCCCCAGCAGTATTTATACAACTAATTAACAAGGTCCTCCATGAGCATTTGTACAAGGGAGTTTTGGTGTACCTGGACAACATATTAATCTACATCAAAACGAAAGCTGAACATGTAAAATTAATCAGAGCAGTTTTAAATAAGCTCTGCAGCCAAACTGTATGCCAAACTTTCAAAATGTGAATTCCACAAAGAAAAAAATGACTTTTTGGGCTACTGGATTTCTCACGAATGGGTAGAAATGGACCCAGAAGAGGTGTGAGCTGTTTTGGAAGGGGGCCCATCATGCACCCGGAAACAGCTGCAAAGTTTTGTAGGTTTCGCAAACTTCTATTGTCAATTCATACCCTCCTTCACTCGGATTGCACTCCCCATTACTAACTCACTGAAAACCAAGAGAGAAAACAAGCCAAAATCTAGCCAGCCATTAAAATGGACTATGGAATGCCAAGTGGCATTTGAGAAATTAAAAAGACTTTTTTCCACAGAGCCAGAAAAGCCATTTGTCATCCAGGCAGATGCCAGTGACATAGCGGTGAGTGCGGTACTACTCCAGGAGAACCAGGAAGGCCAGTTACAACCCTGTACTTACACCTCAAAGAAATTCACAGAAACTGAGCAGTGATGGGGCGTCTGGGAGAAGGAGCTTATGCTGTGCGTTTGGCCCTCCTCACCTAGGAGGCACTTTCTGGAAGGTAACAAGATCCCTTTCCAAGTATGAACTGATCATAAAAACCTCGGAGCACTGAAGACCCCTACAAAGCTGTCCCCTAAATAGGCTCAATGGGCCCAGCACTTCCACCGGTTCAATTTCACTCTCCAGTACTTGCCTCGTGGAAAAAAATTTTTCCTGTCATAGATGCTGCAATACAACAGCACAAAATCTGAAATAGTCAAACTACTGTTACCAGCAAAGCAATTGGCAGTCCCAGTCACCACAAGGATGCAAATTAAAAGCATTCCGCCACTGGACGGTATGGCAGCCACCAAATTCAAGCAAACCCTGGAGAAGGATGAGTGGTTTCAAAGCCACAAAAACCTCTGTTCGATGCGAGAAGGATTACCTTGGGTAGGAGGGAAATTATACATCCCTATGACCCAAAGACTAAAATTCATGCAGCTCTGCCACAATTCGAAACTAGCAGAATATTTTGGGTTCGTGAAAAGCCTCCACCTCATAAAAAGGCAGTTTTGATGGCTATCTCTAAAAAAGGGCATTGAGAGCTATGTGGCCAGTTGCCTCATTTGTGGAGCAGCTAAATGGAGATAGGGAAAAATGCCTGGTCTCCTGCAGCCGGTTGCAAAACCTTCAGCACCCTGGAGAGAGATCTCTATGGACTTTATTGTAGAGCTACCAGAAAGTGCAGGAAACATTGTCATTTGGATAGTAATGGATTTATTCTCCAAGCAAGTCCACTTCATTCCTTGCCAGAAAATTCTGACTGCAAAAGCCTTAGCTAAGATTTTTGTCCAACATATCTATTGGCTACATGGAGCCCCACAACAAATAATCTCAGATGGGAGGGTCCAATTCACCTCCACATTCTGAAGAGCCTTTTTGGACCTATTGGGCACCGACCAGGGCTTGTCATCCAGTCATCTTCCTCAAACAAATGGGGGGACAGAATGAACAATCTCAGTACTAGAACAATACATGAGGTGCTTCATAAACTATCAACAGGACAACTGGACTGACCTGTACCATTCGCTGAAGTAGCCTATAACAATGCAGTGCATTCCAGTACTGGTTACAGATCTTTCCAAGTGGCTATAGGACAGAGTTTCAATCCGATGCCTGAATTATCTACCAATGAACCTACCATCCCTTCCCTTAAGGAATGGATTATGCAACTGCAAAATACATGGTCAGTTATCAGAAAAGCCTTAGATGAAGCTAGAGAAGCCTATAAAGGCCAGGCAGATTTAAAAAAGGATGGAACCCAAGCCTTTTAGGGTTGGGAACAGGATGTACCTCTCCACTAGGTTCCTGTAGTCCTTGCAGCCTTCAAAAAAGTTAGGGCCAAAATTTGTGGGACCCTATTAAACGCATCATCAACCCAGTTACAGTAGAACTTGAACTCCCCAAAAACAGATCCATCCAGTATTCCACTGCAGCTTGTTAAAACCCAAGATGAGTTCGCCATTAAGGCCGGCAATAGCCCCACCACCACTACAACCTATTATGGTGGAAGGTGAACAACATTTTGAAATCAGGGAAATCTTAGATTCCAGAAAGCATCATGGGGCCACCCAATACCCAGTAGCATGGAAGGATCTCCCAACATCCCAGAATGAGTAGGTACACAAGAAGAACATGTAGGCCCCTAGACTGCTCAAATGTTGTCATGGTCATTACCCTGATAAACCTGACTAACCACTATGTTTCATTTTCTCTCCCTGTTATTATTTTTTCTTCTCCAGGTGGATCTCTCTCTTTTTTAAAGGGGGGCGGCATGTCATACCCTCAATGTATTCCTTTCCTATGCCTTTTGTTTTTGGGTTCTGCCATTCTATTGGTGGGGGGACACTTGGGCTTAAAAGGGGGAGTGATCTATGGGTCTTCTACAATGTATTTCCTTTGCTATGTTCTATCTTCTTTGAAGCATCTTACTTGGGGTGTGAAAGTAATGTGCCTCCGGCCATCTGCCTTATTTCCAGTTGGCTGGAAGGAAGCCGCGAAGAAAGCTGACAGCCTTGAGAATGGCGCCTTATCACTGGTTTCCCACAACAACTTAACACCTATGGATTGGTTCAATTCAAACCATCCTGTTGGACATTTGGGGAGAGGTTTGAAAAGGTTCTTTTAATGTAATGTTTCGCATGGGAAATCCTCTGATCTTGCCTTACTCTCCTGCCATTAATAACTTCCAATAAAAGTTTCTGTTGAGACAATGCAAGTTTCAAGAGTTCTGCTTTCTTGGGAAAGTTAATTGAGGCAGGTCCTTACAGGGTGTCACCTTTTACTATAATGGGACCTGGGGCTACTCGAGTTACTGGTCTCAAAGTTGACTCTATAACCGGCTTTAATAGACTGCAGTGAAAAACCGGATGTATCTTCCCTAATAGTCGTGGGAGTTTTAGCTCCACAGCAGGGTTTATTTTATTTTCTTTATTATCTTTCCTTTGGGGAAAGGACCAATGAACTTAGGTCCTACATTTTTGCATGGTAATTTTAATTTTAGGTATTTGGTTGAGAGATAACTTTTCTCCTACATGAAATGGCTTCTGGGGAGATAGCCTTTTATCCGTTTGCTCGTTCTGAATTTTTGTGGATTTGGCTAATACACATTTTATGCTTGTCCAAGCACTCTGCAGTGAGTCTACTGACTCTGTCAGTATTATTGAGTAAGGAGGTTCTTGGGGATAGTCAGGCATGGGAACGAATTCCTTGCCAATGGCTATCTTAAAAGGAATAAGACCAGTACTGCTATGCATAGCATTGTTGTATGCCACCTCAGTGAAGGGCAGAAGGTCTACCCAGTTAGTTTGCTGATAGTTAATATAACTTCTGAGGTATTATTCCACCATTAAGTTTGCTTGTTCAGTGGCTCCATTCGTACTCGGATAAAAAGCAAAGCTGAGCCCCTGGGTGCATTCGATCAGTTTTACAAACTCCCTCTAGAACTTAGCTGTGAACTGGACGCTCCCCCAGTCTGATATGATTCTTCTCGCTACTCCACGGAGTCAGTAAATGTGTTTCAAAAATAGTTTTGCCAGTTTGTGGGTGGAAGGAAGACCAAGGCAGGCTATAAAATGAGCTTATTTGAAGAAAAGGTCAATAACAGTCCAAATTACGGTATTCCTGCCATTTTCAGGGAGCTCTACTATAAAGTCCATTGCAATTTTCTCCCAGGGTTGGGATGGCTCCTCTACCTGTTGCAATAGTCTGGGGGGGGTGTGTGAACATTTTTTTCTATTGCGGCACAGGTCGCACAGCTCTTTAGTAGCTTTCAATGTCTTTTTTTCATTCCTGACCATCAGAACTGCCTTCTCACTAGGTGTAAAGTGGCCATCTTGTTTAGCATCATGGCTTCATTGAAGGGTTTAGACCTGGAGGGTGCTGGGAAGGCACAATTTGGAACCTTTCCATACTAATTCATCTCTATATGTCAGCAAATGCCTGTTGTCTTTAAACCAGAGATCAGATTGCAGTTTGGTTCTACGTTTTTGGATCAAACGCTGCTGGGATTTGCTGGTTACTTTCAACCTTGTTGCCTAGTGGTAACTTGAGAGGCTTTTTGAGGTGGGGGGATGATAGCATTGACTATTTCCTCACAATTGCTCTTGTATTGTGGCATCCTGGACAATGTGTCAGCTAGCAATTTTTTTTTCCTCCGGGGATGTACAGTATTTTAGAGTGAAGTTAAAGCAGTTAAAATATTGCAACCATTGAACTTGCTTAGGAGATAATTCTAAAGCAGTCCTAAGTGCCTCAAGGTTCTTATAGTCAATCCACACTTCAAATGGTATTTTGCTCCCCTCTAGGAAATGACACCAGTTTAGTAATACCCAACGAACAGCAAATGCCTTTCTCCCATACTGCGGATCGCCTCTCAGTATCAGTGAGTTTTCTGCAGGCGTACGCACATGGTTGTAGGTCCCCCTTGCTGTTTTTTTTGTAGGAGAACTGCACCCACTGTGACATTGCTAGCATTTGCTTTGATTGTAAACTGCGGAGTTAGTGTGTTTGAGTACTGGTTCTCCCGTGAACAACCTTTTGAGGTTTTCAAACATTGCCTGGAATTCCATAGTTCATGTTAAAGGTTGACTTGGACAGGGCTTAGCCCTCCCCCCTTTGTGATTGACAGGGCTATTTTGGCAAAGGAGGGGATGAATTGCCAGTAGAAATTTGCAAATCCCCAAAAGCTCTACAGTTGCTTGCAAGTTCAAGGGGGTTGCCATTCCAGGATGGCTTTAACTTTCTTAGGGTCCATCTCTACCCCCTCATTAGAGATTCGATACTCTAGGTAGTCAAGGCAGGTTTGGTGGAACTCACATTTGGATAGTTTGGCATATAGGTTTGCCTTTAATAGTTTTTTGAGCACTTCACGGACTAATTTGACATGTTCCTCTTTCTGTAAAGATGAGGATGTCATCAAGGTAAACTAGAACTCCCTTATATAGGTGGTCATGAAACGCCTCATTTATTACATGCATAAATATGGCAGGAGCACCTTGGAGCCCAAATGGCATTACTTTGAACTGGAAACTCCCCAATAGGCAATTGAAGGCGGTTTTCCATTCATCCCCTCTTTAATTTTCACTCCATAGTAAGCTTCCCTTAGTTCTAGCTTAGTGAAAAATTTTTCCCTTAGCCAGGTGGGCTAGCATGTCATTCATAAGAGGGAGTGGATACATGTTTTCCATGCACACAGCATTTATTCCTTTGAAATCGATGCACAATTTCACTGTCTCACCTTTTTTTTCTTTGAATAACACAGGGGCAGCCACGGGTGATTTAGCTGGCTGGATGAAGCCCCTAGCTAGTTTTTTGTCAATGTATTCCCTTAGCTCGTTCATCTCTCTGGAGGTCATGGAATACATTTTTTGCTTAGGGAGTTTTGCTCCTGGTAAAATCTCTATTGCACAGTCTGTGGGGCAGTGGGGGGGGGGGGTAGCACATCACATTCCTTCTTGCTGAACACCTCAGCTAGATCTTGGTATTCTTTAGGAATGAGTTGGATCCCTGGCAACTGTTCTGTTATGGTTTTCAGGGACTCACTTTGTTTATACTCAGTCTCATTTAAAGTGGCTTTCTTTTCCTGACCATTATGAAGAAGGGGGGAAGGGCCTATGGTTCTCACCCTGTTTTCCCATCATATGGTGGGGCACCACTTGTCTAGCCATGTCAGTCCCAGGATCACTGTTTCAGTCATTTTTGGGATCACCACAAACCAGATAGTTTCCCAATGTTGGCCTATCTCTAGTCACACTGGTTCAGTTAGGTTCATTGCAGGGGATCATCCAATCAATGACCCATCGACCTGCTCTAACCTCATACCCAGGGGTTGTCATTTTGCTCAGATCCCTAGCTTTAGCACCATCAGGAGATTGATTAGGGATCAGGTGCAGCCTGAGTCTATTAAGACGTCTATTTCTGCCTGGGCCCTGGTTTTTGGCACTACTAATTTTGCGGGAATGGTGAAGGGATGGATTGGATGACTTACCATTGGGTCATTCTCACCTTTGTTGACACTGTCATAGGGAGCGAGTAGCTGATCTCCCTCAGCCGGAGTTCCTTCTCCCCCACGGGGGGGAAGGAGATCTCAATGGCTTGACTCTGCTGTGCCCAGCTCACTTTCTCTCAGCCCTTCCACTGAGGTTTTCTTGGCTTGGCTGTGGTGGTTAGATTACTCTTTAGCTGGGGAACTGGCACTAGGCATTCAGTAGCCTGATGGCCTTGCTGACCGCATTTGAAGCATTTGATGCGGGGACAGCGGGAGCGATGGGAGAACTAGTTGCCAAGGTCGCTGCTGGATGTCAGCCAAACTGGTGCCTTTCCTGGCTTCACCTTGACTTTAACTCGATAACACTGGGCTTTTTGTAACACTTGAGTTCAAGGTCCAGCATCATTGCCATCCGATACCACTCACGGATTTGCTCAGGAATTCCTCTATAGGTGCATGCTTGGAACAGGTCATAGTCCAAGCCCTTCTTAAAGTAATGAACCAGCAGTGGCTTTGGCGACTGTTTTATCCTCCCTGCGATCCTCTGGAATTCTCAAACAAACTCCTTTGCTGGTCGGCGTTTTTGCTTCAGGTTGTGTATCTCCACCTCAGCCTGTTGGGCCTGGGATTCATCTCTGAATCTGTGTCTTAGCTCTTCCAGGAAAATATCTAGGTTTCCTAGTTCTGATGCCTCCTCATCATGGAGACTGGTTATCCACTCCATGGCTTCTCCTAAATTGGTAGCCACTGCATTCACCATCACCCTCTTATCTGGGTAGGCAGGAGCATTGCGATCAAGATGAGCCCACACCTGGTTCAGGAAGAATGCCAGCTTATCTGGGTCCCCATCAAAAGTAGCTCTCAGTGGTGGTGGGTTCATGGGGAGAGGAGATGGTAGTGCCCAGTACACTGGGTGCCAGTAGTGGCCTAGGTAATAGGGCTGTGGCTGTGGTCACATCCACCCATGGAAACCTCTTGGCTGCCCCACTGAACTTGCAGCTTGCTGTTAGTGTGGGGGGCTTCTCCTGGGTCTCGGGCTTGATGCTGCTGCTGGTCTGGGAGGTGGGGAAGCCACGCAGGTCACAATGACAGAGCTTGGGCTCCAATGAGCTAGGAGTCATTCTGTGGGTCATTCTGCCTGCGGCCCCAGCCAGGGCCTCGAGTCTTCCAACTGGATTCACTTCCCGAATTTCCAGGTGGTCTAATTTCTCCCTCAGCCTCTCGACTGATTGCCCATGGACCACGATCAGGTACTTCAATTCTGCCAACTCATCCCACTCCATTGTCCTCTTGGCTCTCCAATTTGGCACAAGAGGCAGGGAGCTGTAGGAGAAAACCAGAGGGAACTCAGCCTCAGCGGCTTTAGGTGTACTCTTATCCCTGGAGTCCCCTTCTGCTTGGTAGAGATCCCTAGTGTCTAGGGCTTCCTCCTGCGCTGCTTGCCTTTTGGTCTTTTCCACACAGACCTTTGGCTGAGCCCATCGGTGGAGCTCCGTTCTCAGTCTGGGCAACTGGCTGTGTCCAATCAGCAGGGATTGCGCTGGGGCTAGCAGCCACTCCCCCATTTTTCTCCATCCCAGAAACTTCCCTGAGTCTTCATGGTCTTCCTGAAAGAATTTGGGTAGGTGGCTGGGGCTCAGGACTCCGAAGAGCGCTCTTCAATATCCCTCTTGTTTCAGAGTGGTAGAAAAAGTAGAGTTGGTTTAATGTCAAGGTTCTGACTAATGAACCCAAACAAATCAGAACTCTGAGGCTTGAAGGTTCCTCAAAAACATGTTTATTGGATATATAATATCAGCAGGATCAAAAGTGAAACCAACTCTAAATTATTCTCATGAATTCAATGTAATTAAATATAACATTTCTCTTTCCCCTCAAATGTCACAGATCATGCTACTCAATAAAGGCAATTGGCAGGCTCTTTGTCACCCCTCCTCTCCATCTTCCAACACCTGTGGAGATGATCTTGGTTCCACGGGATCGCTCTGTGTTATGTCTGGCAATATCTTCATTTTCTCCCCCTCCCCAATCTGTGTGGCAACTGAGAACGATCGAAAATGGCTTCAGTCAGGTTCGTTTCAAAATTGACAGTAGTATCACTTCTCGTCATCTTGATTCTATCCTTCTGTTAATATAATCTAGGATTGTGTTGGTTATTTTGGCACCTGGAGCACATTGCTGACTCATATTTAAGTGATTGTCCACTAGGATTCCAAGATCCCTCTTACAGTTACTGCTGTTGAGCCAAGTTTCACCTAGTCTGTACCTGTACATTTGTTTTTTCTTGCCTAAGTGTAAAACCTTACTTTTTTCTACATTGAATTTCATTTTGTTAGATAGAGCCAACTGTTCAAGTCTATCAAGATCCATCTGGATTTTGAGCCTATCATATAGGGTGTTGGCTATTCCTGCTAGTTTGATGTCATCTGCAAATTTGATGAATTTTCCTTCTATGTCTGCATTGTCATTGGTCCCTATGTGAAGGAGAAGAAAGGGGCAGTAATCTGTGGGGTTGATCATTTTAGTAAGGTTCTCAAATCACATCTTTGATTTTTGCTTTGTGGAAACAACATACCTCCCTAGATTGGATGTCCAGTCTACAGATGGCTGGTTCTATTCCTTTGAGAATTGCATCTCCTATCAGCAACACATCCTAGGGAAGTCTGGGTTACTTTTTCTCAAATTACAAGAACACTTGATGGTGCCTCTTTTCCAGGTGATGGTGCCTCTTTTTTAGGCGAGAATGCCTCTTTTATAGGTGTCTGTATGGTTTTTTTCAGCGGGAGGCTTTGAAATGGATTGCTTAGCTCCAGTGGGGATGCGCTGGGCTGGGTTGAACCATTTAGCAGGGATGTTATTCTTGGTTGTTGTTTTCTTCTGTAAGTGACATGTTTTCATCTGTCTGACTCTAAAGGCTCATATCTAGGATCATTTATTGTGGGGTAGTTGCTTGTTCCTTATTATGTTCTGTTTGGATATGGTATTCTTGCCTAGGTTGGAGTTTCTCATTTTGTAAGTTAGTTCCATTTCACATAGCAGCCAATTGCTTGTTTTCTGTCCTCTAAGCAGAATCTTAGAGAACAGTATTAGTTTTCTCTCCCAATTCCGGTCAGCTAAAAGATTCTTACTAGAGGGATATGTGGCCTAATAACACTTTGGACTGATTGTGTTCATTCTCCTTATTTTGCAACTCCTGAGTGTTTAGTGGTATGAAAAAGAGCACATAGCCTGGGAATGAGATGAGGCCAAATTTACGGAGGCAAGGGATAAAATTGGGGCACCCAGGCCATCCTGGTGGTTTTACTAATGAAGAAAAAAGAATCATGTGTCTGCAGAACATTCCATACCTGGAATATGGGAAGAATAGTAATTCTGAAGCTGCAGCTAACCTTGCTGCCCTGCTCTTCGAGATGTCAGCCGCCCTGCACTCCGCTACCCCAGTTGACCTTAGTCATCTTCTTTGCAAAGCAGTGTGCCTGCCCTGGTCCCCATATAAAGCTATTTTCAAGTGAATACTCGATGCCTGGTGACTGCCAGGACTAATCCCTGCCATTTTCCTGGCTGGCAAGATTCAGTGGTAAAAATATATATTAAGAGTATGACTTAAAAATGAATTTGAAATTATACAGTATAGCAATGATGAATATGTTATTACCAAGGTTTATAACTTGATACTGAAGTTGTATTTGGAGAATAAATATACGAAGCATTGCATGATTCAATGGACAAGAATTTTGAGGTATAATGTTCCCTATATTTAAACAATGGGAAAACATGTGCATGAAGGGTTTGAAATTTACATTAAATTATAATTTAAAACATAATTTTATTAAATAATATACCATTGGTATTTGACACCTGATAAATTGTCAGAGATGTACAAAGATATTTCAAATGAATGTTGCAAATTTAAATATGAAGAAAGAACTCATTTTGTGACAAGCAAAGATATACTGGGATAAGATTCATATTTTAATACATATTGTCAGATTTGAAGTTTGTTTTTGCCAAATATAGCTGGGTTTGTATTTATTTATTTTTTGTAAAAAGTTAAAGGTGGAGAAAATTCTGAAGTTGTTTCTGATTCTTTTATATCTCAAAAACAGAGCATTTAAACAAGGGCATGTTGGCTTTTTATATCCACTGTACTGGATGAGTACAATGATTCATACTGTCAGCTTCAGTTTTAAATTAAATGAGGGGGAGGGAAAAGCAAGCATATTTGTTTCTATGTTGATGTAAGAAGTTAATTACTGTTTGTTGTTCATGTATTCTCAGGAAACAACTGACATTCACAGAGATAAGCAGATAAAGATCATTGTGCATCTCTTTTTGCATCTCTTTAGTAAGGCATCTTTTGTGTAGGTTTACTGTATAGTTATTTATAAATATTATTTACTGTATACTTATTTGTAAATATTTATATTTACAAAAGGTGACTCCCTGTGATATGGCTGACATCTGATCAGTCCAGAGAATCTCCTCTCTCTGGATTGTCATTTTTCCAACTTAACAACAAAAGGAACAGGCTTTCATTTATCTGACTCTTCTGAGTTAGGGAGAGTCTTAAAATCATCCCTCAAGATCCTCCGATACAGCAACAGTCTGCAAGTAGTTTCAGAAGCTGTGTTTCAAAGCAGTTGGTGAGCTGAAGTCGGGGGCAAGGCTGCAATAATTTTGTTGTTGGATGAAACAGCTGTTTTGGAATTTATTTTTCAAATGGACAATAAGTTGTGCCTTTCATTTCTTAACCAATTTATGAGACTATTATCTTTATTAGCTAAAAGAGGCTCTCTTTAGTCACAGCCTGTTATTCCTTTTGGAAGCTCTGCGCCATTTTGAGACTTCTTTATTGTTAAATAACAAAGAAGAGGGTTGCTGGAGGCAGTTAAAATAAGGAAGTGCGGAGTATTTTTTCTTTTTAAATTTGATGGAGAAACATAAGGATAAAAGTTGCGGTTTTATTTTACTATTTTTAAAATAATCAGTAGCCCTGTATTGTTTTGTTATATGTGGATGAAATTTTCTGATTTTCGTGAACTCTGATTGGCTAGAAAAAGGAATAAATAAATAAATAAGTAACATTTTTGACCACTAGAAGGAGCTACGAAGATGTTTAATCTTGAGCTTGAGTCTGTCATCAGGGAAATCTTTGAAAACTACCTACAGAAAATCACCTATACCATAAATTAAAGATACGAATCATTCAGATGATATTTAAAAAGAACAAGAGACACAATTAAGTGTAGAAAATTATCAACTCACTGTGACAACTCCACAAAATACTGGACAATGCAAATCACTTAACTGTAACTTTGGAATATAAATCTGACACCAGCTTTTATTATGATGATGGTTTGACTATAACTCTCCTGGTGCAATTGAAACAAGAGTGCCAAGTAAATTCACAATTTTAAGAGGTCAAGTTTGGGATTTTTTTCTTCATGGATACTAACAAAGTTGAGATTCCTTTGAGAGAAAAAAAGATATGATAGATATCTTCTACGAGGAAGTGCTCCAAGTTAATCTACAACTTTGAACAGAACAACTTTGGGATTTTTTTTTTCATGGATATTAACAATGCTGCAAATTTCTTGAAGAAAAGAGACTTGATAGACATTCCTGCTAAGAAAAAGACTTTATTCTATGATGATAAGCTGGAGGGAGTGACTTAAACTTAATGATTTAATTAGTTAGGGTGGATTTTTATAAGTTTGATATATGTATTGAAAGAAAGCTCTAAGGTAGTTTTATATTTATAAAATGAGTTTGTAAATGTATGTTTTCTGTCCTTCTATATAACATTGAATAGGGTCATGTAAAAGAATCCCAAAAACAGTCTGTAGAGTTATTTTTCAGTCTTTTTCAGGGTTCACAACTAAATAAAAAGTATTTTACTCAAATTTAAAAATATTATTTGTAACAACTCACATTTAAAAGTTCAATTTGACAAGATTCTTGATTAGGGAAGGAGTAATAGCATAAAATTATCTTTGTGCATTCTGGGAACTACTAGAAGGAGATGAATTATGTGCAATGGTAGTAGTTTGTATTTAAAAATGGTAAGATAAATGATAGAAGCATAAAGATCTATGTCTTGACATTTAAGACAGGAACAAAGAAGTCACCATTTTGCATATGCATATAAATTATCAAAGACTAGAGTCAAACAACTAAAATTTTGATTTCTGATTTCTAATAATCTTATAAGGACCAGAGGCACAGACTTTTCTTGAAAACTTCCAATGATGGAGCGCCCACGATTTCTGGGGGTAAGCTGTTCCACTGGTTGATTGTCCTCACTGTCAGGAAGTTTCTCCTTAATTCCAGGTTGCTTCTCTCTTTGATCAGTTTCCAACCATTGTTTCTCGTCCTTCCCTCTGGTGCTCTGGTGAACAACCTGACCCCCTCTGCTTTGTGGCAGCCCCTCAGGTACTGGAATACTGCTATTATGTCTCCCCTATTTCTTCTTTTCTTTAGACTAGCCAAACCCAAGTTCCACAGCCTTTCTTCATATGTTTTGGTCTCCAGGCCTTGGATCATCTTAGTTGTTCTTCTCTGAATTTTTTCCAAACTCTCAACATCTTTTTTGTGATATGGTGACCAAAATTGGCTGCAGTATTCAAGGTGTGGTCTTACTAGGGCTTTATAAAACGGTAATAATACCTCGCGTGATCTTGATTCTATGCTTCTGTTTATACAACCCAGGATTGTATTAGCTTTTGGGTTGCTGCTGCACATTGCTGGCTCATGGTTAAGTGATCGTCCCCTAGGACTCCAAGGTCCCTCTCACAGTTACTGTTTTTAAGCCAGGTCTCGCCCAGTCTATATTTGTGCCTTTGGTTTTTTCTGCCTAAATGTAAAACTTTGCTTTTCTCCACACTGAAACTCATTTTGTTGGATAGGGACCATTGTTCAAGTTTGTCAAGATCTTTTTGGATCCTGAGTTTGTCTTCTGGGGTGCTGGCTACTCTTGACAGTTTGTTATCATCTGCAAATTTGATGACTTCCCCTTCAATTTCCTCGTCTAAGTCATTTATGAAGATGTTGAAGAGTACTGGGCCTAAGACAAGCCTTGTCGTATCCCACTGCTTACCTCTCTCCATGTGGATGTAGTGCCATTGAGGACTACTCGTTGAGTACGGTTTGTCAGCCTGCTATAGATCCATCTGTGGTGATGTTATCTATTCCACCTTTTTCTAGCTTACCAAGGAGTAGGTTGTGGTCCACTTTGTCAAATGCCTTACTGAAATCTAGGTACACTACGTCCACTGCATTTTGCTGGTCTACTAGTTTGGTCACTTTATCAAAGAATGAGATGAGATTGGTTTGGCATGATCTGTTTGGCATGATCTGTTTTTAACAAACCCATGCTGGCTGCTAGTTATGACTTTGTTTGTTTCTAGTTGTTCGCACATTTGTTTTTTGATTATCTTTTCTAGGATCTTTCCCAGTATTGTAGTTTCTTGGGTCCGTTTTTTTTTCTTTTCTTGAAGATGAGATGTCAGAACCCATTTCTTTGGTGGGAGGCCTTTTTCTTTTTCTCTTTCTTTCTATGGGTTCTGTCATACTACTGGGGGGAGGGGGGAGGCCTTTGGGGAATTGTATGTGTATTGTCCTTTCGCTTAACTGCTACAATGTATCCTCTCTGCTTCCTCTATCTGCTTGCTCTTTGAACTATTCTCCCCTTAATGCCAACCCTGTGTGAGAAAGGAATGTGCCTCCAGCCATCTGGCTTATCTCTCGCTGTGGAAGAGAAGATGTGAAGATCCAACAACGTTTTCACAGCCTTGGGAATGGAGTCTTATCAGTCTCGTTCCCACAGCGGACTTAATACCTGGGGATTGGCCCGTTTGAACTGACCGGATGAACTGTTGGGGTGGGGTTTGCTTTTTGCTCCTTTAACCTATTGATTTGAGTGGGAAACCCTCAGATCCTACCTTCTATGCCTGCTGTCAATTTCTCCTAATAAATGTTCCTTTTGGAATGAATCTGTTCCAGGAGTTCTGCTTTCTTGGGAACAAGTTTTGAAGTGGGTCCTTATATTAGGCAGGATCTGCAGAAGTTGGTCAGCCCAGAAGAAAGTCCCTTACTATGGGGACAGTGCAAACCATGTCTGAATTAGGTATGGAGAAAGAGGAGACCACCATGGGGGGGATTTTCCTTCCAGGCTGGCCCAAGCAGATGCAGCTCGCATTCCTCCAGCTTCTCTGATGAAGTCATGGTCGCCGAGCACTGAGATAAGTGTCAGAATCCAGTTATATTTCCTTTCTATCTTCTCTGATCTAAAACCAATTCTTATCCTTCCCTGGATCCTGCCATACTCCCAAGGGAGAGGGGGGATATGCTTGCGGGTTTATTACTTTCACTTCCTCTATTCACTACAAAGTAACCTTTTGTTTATTTGCCTTCATGTCTGCTAACAATTACAATGTAACAGTTTGCCTCTTATCCTATGCCCCCCTCTGAACTTCTCCTCCTTACCAGGCAGCTAGGAAAAGGGGTGTGTGTGAAAAGATACAGACCTCCGGGATCTGGTTTATTTCTCCGTCATCAAAGTAAGGTGTGAAGAGCTGTTGAATGATTACGTACAACGGAGCTGGACTGATGTTATCTTTCCTGGATTTAACACCTAGGAATTTGCCAGTCTGAATCGCCCAGAAGAACTGGGGTGGGATTTTTTTAGGGACACTTTAAAACATCGATCTGTAAGGGAATCCCTCAGATCCTGTCTATTATGCCAGCTATCAACTACTCTTAATAAAAGTTCCTGTTGGAAGAGATTGTTTCCAAGAGTTCTGCTTTCTTAAGATGTGGGTTGAAGTGGGGCCTTACAATAAGCTGTGGTGGTCGATGGGTATTGGAAAGGAGGAGGACTGGGAGCGGAAGGCCAGGAAGGTGACCCTCAAACATGGCAGTCACCAACTGGAATGGAAATTGGAGATGGAGAGATTGTCCCATCTCAGTGAGGACGAAAGACCAGCCCACTCCAGCCAGTTCCTAGAGCAAGCCATCAACTCCCTCAAGGAAGAGAGAGCTGATCCCTGTCATGGCATAGCGAACCCAGGTACAGCGGAGGATGCAGGGGGCGTTGGAATCGAGATAGCAAACCTAGGTCCTTCTACCAGCACTTTGGAGACCACAGCTGCCACTACAGCAGTAGTCACTCCCACCTGAGGCATACCAGCTGATGGCCGGTCACTGACCCAGAAGAAGAAGAGGTCACCGGGCCAGTCAGAAGTTCCCGCAACTGGGGGTAAAGTACAGATAGGGGTTTTTCCTGGCCCACATCCTGAGCTACATGGAGGAGTATGGGCAAGACATCCCAAGTGACCATGGGCAGGTGAGGATTGTAACCATGGCACTAGATGGGGCAGCGGCCAAGTGGATGGTGAACCTCCACGATGCAGATGCGCCTGAATTGCGAAATGTTAATCATTTCATGGCAGTCCTCAGAAGATGTTTTGAGGATTCCTTAGCTGATTGGAAAGCCAGGGAGCACATAAAAACTGTCAGGCAGGGCAATTCCAAGTCCTTGCCAGCAAACTTAATTGGCCAGAAGTTCTGGTGGGATATTTCAAAGATGGGCTAAATGATGACCTGTATTATGCCTGCATTCCCTGGGGCGACCCTGACTTACTCCATGACTGGTACATCCTGGCTGAGGAGGCGATGGGTCGGGCCAGAAGACAATGGTGTCTGGGGAGGTTCTGGGGAGGATCTCCAGCAGAAGCACCCCGGGAGCCGGCGAAGCAGACTCCCACTGCTCCCTGACCAATGGGCTGCTTCAAATGTGGGAAGGATGGTCACCATGTCGCCAAATGCCACTCGAAGACTCCAGTTCGAAAGCCCAACTGAGCAGCAGGGGGGAAACCTTATTTTGTAATTATTGAATGTGAAAAAAGAGGAAGAAATGGTTCACCTCTTGCAGTGAGCTTATGAAAGAGTAGATTAGATTTGTTGACATTATGTGCCTGAATGTGCATGCAGAACATAGCACTATAAAGAAATTATAATTTTGATTTGGAAAAGTTTGTGTCATCCATGTCCTCTGATCTATGAAGCTTATCTTGGGCAAGCCATTCTCTCAGTGTAAATTAGTCTGTACTATACAGCTGCTCTAAAGAAAAACTAGGAAAACTCTTATTAACATTGCCCTGAGTTTTTAAAGAGGAACTGAGTGGATATACATGAAATAGAAGATACATGAGAACACTAAAATATCTCTTTGTTTCCAATGAAATATATCCTGGTCCTATGACTAATTTGGATGCATAGAAATCAAGGAAACGAAGGTCAGAGGAATGCACTTTAACCATGTCATATCCTCTCATGATCAGTTCTTCTATGAGAGAGGCAAAAAACTAGATTGCTTTGTCCATTCTCTGCTAGATCATAGCACAATATTCAGAACATTTATATAAGAAAAATTTGGAGCATTGCCAGAGATTTCTGGTTTGTCAGAACCAAATATGTCCATTTTATGTACAGCAAAACATTGTCAAAAGATGCTACGTCAATGAATTTGGTTAAATGCCAAATTTCTTATGGATGAACCAAATGGCACTTTCTTGAAAAAAATCCCAGTTCTTTTAATTTATTGTCATTAAGAACTGTGGACTTTCAAACATTGGAAGTCGCATAAGAATTACTGTAGACCAATTAAATTTAAATCTGATGTAGAGGTGAAGGTTATCAATATATTTGAATTCTCCTTCTTGAGGTAATATTTTGGGGGGTTTGTTCAGCTACTATATTTCCAGGTCTTTCATTTCTTTTTTAAAAATGATTTTCATTGCTATCTATCATCAATTGTGTGTTAAATTATACATTCTTATTTTAGACTAGCTGTACCCAGCCACGCGTTGCTGTGGCTCAGTCTGGTAAAAGCATGTGTTGCTTTTACGTCCAACAGATGGCGCTGTTTTTTAAAAAAAAGCATGTTTTACCTGTCACAGGTGTGACATCTATATAATATAGGTATATAAAAACACGCGCGTATTCAAATGCAACGTTGTGTCAAAATGTCAAAGCAATCGGTGAAGAACTTTTGGAGATTTAAGATTTTGAACAAACAAACATTTACATTTTTATTTATATAGATAATTATTTGTATGGCATCTACTGTACTTAAGTAATTGAGAGTGGTAATCATACCTAAAAGAGTGAAAACTTTAATTAAATCCATTAGCCAGACATCATTGTAGCATTTCATGGAATCCAATAGCATTCCAATAACCTATGTCTTCTTTCTCCAAAAGCTCTCTGGAAAAACATAATTTCAAATCTTTTCCCGAATGGCAAGGAGGACCAGGATTTCCTGAATCTCTCTCTCTCTCTCTCTCTCTCTCTCTCTCTCTCTCTCTCTCTCTCTCTCTCTCTCTGTGTGTGTGTGTGTGTGTGTGTGTGTGAAACAGGTACACAACAAGGGAGCCATAACTAACTTCCCCAAAGGTGGGAACTTGGAGCAGATGGTATGGTCTGAAGTGAGCTATAAATGGTTAATGAGTAATCAGCAGCTCCCTGAACCGGGCACAGAAGCAAACGGGCATCAGGGTAGAATCTATCTCCTCTGATCTAAAACCAATTATTACCCATTCCTGGGTCCTGCCATACTCCCAAGGGGGAGGGTTTTTTATTACTTTCACTTCCTCTATTCACTACAAAGTAACCTTTTGTTTATTCACCTCTGCTAACCATTACAATGTAACCATTTGCCTTTTATCCTATGCACCTCTGAACTTTTCCTCCTTACCGGGCAACTAGGAAAGGGGGGGGGGGGTTTGAAAAGTTACAGCCTCCAGAATCTGGTTTATTTATCCGTCATCAAGTAAGGAGCTGTTGCATGATCGTGTACAAAGGAGCCGGATTGATGTTATCTTTCCTGGATTTAACACATAATAATAATAATAATAATAATAATAATAATAATAATAATAATAATAATAATAATAATAATAATAATAATAATAATAATAATAATAATAATAATAATAATAATAGTAAAGTTGGAAGGGACCTTGGAGGTCATTTAGTCCAACCCCCTGCTCAGGCAGGAAACCCTATACCATTTCGGACAAATGGCTGTCCAGTCTCTTCTTAAAAACTTCCAGTGTTGGAGCATTCACCACTTCTGGAGGCAGGTTGTTCCACTGGTTAATTGTTCTAACTGTCAGGAAGTTTCTCCTTAGTTCTAGGTTGCTTCTCTCCTTGATTAGTTTCCACCCGTTGCTTCTCGTCCTGCCTTCAGGCACTTTGGAGAATAGCTTGACTCCCTCTTCTTTGTGGCAGCCCCTGAGATATTGGAACACTGCTATCATGTCCCCCCTTGTCCTTCTCTTCATTAAACTAGACATACCCAATTCCAGCAGCTGTTCCTTATATGCTTTAGCCTCCAGTCCCCTAATCATCTTTGTTGATCTTCTCTGTACTCTTTCTACAGTCTCAACATCTTTTTTACATCGTGGTGACCAAAACTGGATGCACTATTCCAAGTGTGGCCTTACCAAGGCATTGTAAAGTGGTATTAACACTTCACGTGATCTTGATTCTATCCCTCTGTTAATGCAGCCTAGCACTGTGTTGTCCTTTTTGGCAGCTGCAGCACACTGCTGGCTCATATTTAGGTGATTGTCCACTAGGACTCCGAGGTCCCTCTCACAATTACTACTATTGAGCAAGGTACCCCCTATACCAGTGGTTCTCAACCTGTGGGTCGCGACCCCTTTGGGGGTCGAACGATTCTTTCACAGGGGTCGCCTAAGACCATCGGAAAACACATATTTCCGATGGTCTTAGGAACCGAGACACCGCTCCTCTATCCATCTCCGCACGGCTTCGAGCTGGGGGCCGTTGCAGCGCCGGATTTGTTTCCGTCGAGCATCTCCTAAGGGAGGCCGCGCTGCTTCGCGGCCCTTTCCATGGAGGAGGCTGAAATAAGCTCTGCCAGAGCTGTCGCCCTCTTGGCTCTCTCTCTCTCTCTCTCTCTCTCCCTCTCCCCGCCTGGGTGCTTCTCCAACCAGGCTGGGTGGAGCCGGCGGAGCGGCCTTCCTGCCCCCCTCCCTGGCCAGCTGGAGCCGGGCAGGCCGGCGACCTTCGGAAGTGAGGTGAGGACAGGCGAGGCGCGCTGAGCCCCGGGCGCGGCGGATGAGTGGGTGGCATCGGTGCGCACTTGCAGAGCCCTTAGGGTTGGGGGTCACCACAACATGAGGAACTCTATTAAAGGGTCACGGCATTAGGAAGGTTGAGAACCACTGCCCTATACTATATCTGTGCATTTGGTTTTTCTTGCCTAAATGTAGAACCTTGCTTTTTTCACCATTGAATTTCATTTTGTTAGATAGTGCCCAGTGTTCAAGTCTGTCCAGATCCTTCTGTATCTTAAGCCTGTCTTCTGGAGTATTGGCTATTCCTGCCAGCTTGGTGTCGTCTGCAAATTTGATCAGTTCCCCATCTATCCCCTCGTCCAAATTTTTGATGAAGATGTTGAAGAGCACTGGGCCCAGAACAGAGGCCTGGGGCACCCCACTACACACTTCCCTCCATGTAGATGCGGTTCCATTGAGGACCACATGCTGAGTAATGCTGGTCTGCCAGCTATGGATCCATCTGGTGGTGATGCTGTCTACCCCACATTTTTCTATCTTGCCAAGTAGTAGGTTGTGATCTACTTTATCAAATGCCTTACTGAAGTCCAAGTAAATTATGTCCACAGCATTCCTCTGGTCCACTAATTTTGTCACTTGGTCAAAGAATGCAATAAGATTTGTCTGGCATGATCTATTTTTGACAAACCCATGTTGGCTTTTAGTAATGACTTTGTTTGCCTCTAGGTGTTCGCTGATTCGTTGTTTGATTATCTTTTCCAGAATCTTCCCAGGTATTGAGGTCAGGCTGATAGGTCTGTAATTTCCTGGGTCCATTTCCCCCCCTTTTTTGTAGATGGGAACTACATCAGCTCTTTTCCAGTCCTCTGGTAGTTCCCCTGTGCTCCAGGATCTTTGAAAAATATAGTTTCAGTGGTTCTGAGTTCACATCTGCCAGTTCCTTGAGAACCTTGGGGTGTAATCCATCTGGTCCAGGCGATTTGAACTCCTCTAGGCTGGACAGGTGCTCACTTACCATTTTCTTGCCTATCTTAACTTGTGTTTCTATTCTGTTTTTTATGGCACTATTTTTGATAGGTTGGTCTGTTTTTTCCCTTTGTGTAAAGACAAATGCGAAAAATGAGTTAAATAGTTCTGCTTTCTCCCTGTTGCTTGTCACCTTCTTGCCACTTTCACCCACTAATGGACCAATCATTTCCTTCATTTTTTTCTTGTTTTTTACATGTTGGAAGAAGCTTTTTTTGTTATTTTTGACTTTGGTCGCAAGCCTTAGTTCATTTTGAGCCTTAGCTTTCCTCATTTCATCTTTGCAGGCTCTGGCTATTTGCTGATATTCTGACTTAGTTATGTGCCCCTCTTTCCACTTTCTATACTTGTCCTTTTTATCTTTCAATTTGTCAGAGAGTTCTTTATGCAGCCATGCTGGTTTCTTTTGAGAGCTGTTATTTTTCTTCTTTGTTGGTATTGTGCTAGACTGGGCTTTTATTATCTCACTTTTCAAAATTTCCCAAGCTTCTTGAGTTGTTTACCCTTTGAGGATTTTCATCCATGGAATCCTTCCCAAGCCCTCTCTAAGTTTATTGAAATTAGCTCTCTTGAAGTCCAAGACTCTAGTTTGACTGTGTTCTATTGCTTGTGCTTCCATAAGGTTGAATTCCAATATTGCATGATCACTTCCTCCCAGGGTTCCTATGGCTTCAACACCTTCTATCATTTCATCTCTTTTAGTGAGAATTAGATCCAAAATGGCTAATCCCCTAGTTCCCTTCTCTACTTTTTGGGAGACAAAGTTGTCTGCTAGGTTTGCCAGGAACCTGTTTGATCTTCCATTTGGTGCAGAGTTTGTCTCCCAGTTGATGTCAGGGTAGTTAAAGTCCCCCATTACTATTGTGATGTGCTTCCTACATACCTTAGTTAACTGACTAGCAAAAAGTTCGTCTATTTCCTCTGTTTGGTTGGGTGGCCTGTAGTATACAACTATGGCAATGTCATTTTCCCCCATTTTATATTGACCCAAAAGCATTCAAGACAGTTTTCATCATTGTTGTGCTCTATTTCTTTAGAGATGTAGTTATTTCTTATAGAGAGAGCAACTCCACCTCCTCTTTTATTTGGTCTGTTTCTTTTAAATAATTTAAATCCCTCTAGCTGTGTGTTCCATGCGTGGGTTTCATCCCACCATGTTTCTGTAATGGCAACAATATCATATCTGCCCTCATTAACCTGAATTTCCAGTTCACCCTGTTTACTGTTTATACATTGGTGCATTGGTGTATAGACATTTGAGTCCTTTATGACTGGCCCTGTGTTTACTCTCTACATAACCTGTGTGGTGCCTGAGTTCCCCTATTGTCTTACCACCTATTTGGTTAGTGCACTTTATGTGGCACTCGCTATTAGAGGGTTGATTTTGCTTGACAGCAAGGTTGGTATTCTTGTCCACACACACATCTATGTTACATGCACTGATAGCCCTATAATTTTTAGATTGCCGGGGACAGGGATGTTCTGTATTAATTAACTCACTGTCCCCGCTGTTTAGTTTAAATTTTCCTCCAGAAAATCTGTGAATTTATAGCCGAGTAACTCAGTCTTTTTCTTTGATGGATGCAAACCATCTCTTTTGTATATCTTTTCATTGGACCAGCTACAGATATCGTGACTAATATATCCAAAGCCTTCCCCTTTACACCACTCCTTTAGCCACATATTGAATTGTGCTATGCGCTGGCCTTTTCTATTTTGCTCCTTATACACTGGTAAAACCTCTGAGAAAGTAAGCCTATAGCCTATTCTGCTAAGTTCTTGCCCCAAGCTCTGGAAATCGTTCTGCACAGAGAGTACATCTTTTTGGGACAGATTGTTAGTGCCAAGATGTACGATAGAAGAAATCTGCCGGTCTGAATTGCCCGGAAGAACTGCGGGATGGGGGTTGCTTAGGGACACTTTAAAACATCGATTTGTGAGGGAATCCCTCAGATTCTGTCTATCATGCCTACTATCAATTTCTCTTAATAAAAGTTCCTGTTGGAAGAAACCGTTTCCAAGAGTTCTGCTTTCTTAAGATGTGGGTTGAAGTGGTTCCTTATATTAGACAGGATCTGAGGGATTCCCTCACAAATCGATGTTTTAAAGTGTCCTTAAGCAACCCCCATCCTGCAGTTCTTCCGGGCGATTCAGACTGGCAGATTTCTAGGTATTAAATCCTAGAGTGAATTGCAACTGACGGGGTAGTATGTGTGGGAGTGAATGAGTAAATGGATTAGATTAGATAGGCTGAAGTATTTTGCGTGCTGGGTTTGTGAATAATTGCAGAAATGAATTTTAAATATGTAAGGCATATATTTGTGAGTAAAGCTGTATGTGAATGTATGAAGTGTTTGGAAGCGAATGTATGCAGCGTTTGGAAGTGACAGGGCAGCAAGTGAGGGAATGTATGAGCAAATGGTGTTTGCAACTGACGGGGTAGTATGTGTGGGAGTGAATGAGTAAATGGCATTGGGAAGCCATGGGGTAAATGGTGCTTGGAAGTGATAGTGTAGTATGTGTGGGAGTGACGGGACGATGGAGCATTTTGGAAGTGACGGGGCAGTATGTGTGGGAGCAAATGAGTAAATGGTGTTTGGAAGTGACAGGGTAGTAAGGGAGGCAATGAATGAATGAGTAAACAGTGTTTGGAAGCAAAGGGCAGCAAGTGAGGGAGTGTATGAACAAATGGCGTTCGCAACTGACGGGGTAGTATGTGTGGGAGTCAATGTGCAAATGGCGTTTGGAAGTGATGGGGTAGTAAGTGAAGGAGTGAAGGAGCAATCCCGGGGTAAAATCTGGAGTCAGAGTAGGAGTCCTGGAGTGAGGAGTGCAAGAGGAGTAATACCTCCTTAAAAAACCTTGGTCCAGCTGTCCCGCCTGGTAGCACCTCGTAAGGACCCCTTTCCAGGGTTACAGAGCTGTTCCTACTCAGAGCTGTTTTAAAGAAACTGCGAGCTGCCCACCTATATGCCAAATTATCGAAATGAAAATTCCACCAGGAAAGAATAAACTGCCTGGGTTATCGCATATCCCCACAGGGCACTGAAATGGACCCAGAGAAAGTCAGAGCAGTATTAGAATGGGCACAAGAAAGCAGCTGCAAAGTTTCCTGGGTTTTGCAAACTTTTACCACCAATTCATTCCCTCATTTGCCCAGATAGCCCTGCCCTTCACGAACGTACTAAAAATGAAGGGAGAATCCTCATTGAAACCTAGCCAGCCACTAAAATGGACAATGGAATGCCAAGCGGCATTTGAGAGATTAAAGAGACTCTTTTCTGCCAAACCCGTACTGAGGCATCCAGACATGGATAAGCCCTTCGTAATACAGGCAGATGCAAGTGATGTGGCAGTGGGAGCTGTACTATTACAAGAAAACAATGAAGGGGTATTGCAACCCTGCGCGTATATGTCCAAGAAACTCACCGAAACGGAACAGCACTGGGCCATGTGGGAGAAAGAGGCATACGGGATACGTTGGTCATTACTTATGTGGTGCCAGTTCCTTGAAGGGAATAAAATCCCTTTTCAGGTGTGGACAGACCACAAAAACCTGGAAGCCTTGAAAACACCCAGGAAGCTCAACCCCAAGCAAGCCCGCTGGTCCCAGCATTTTCACCAATTCCACTTTACGCTCAAGCACTTGCCGGGGGGGAAGAACTTCTTGGCAGATGCACTATTTCGCATGCCCCAATATAACAGCATACGAACCACCAATTCTAAACCATTTATGGCGGAACCACAACTGGCAGCACTAGTAACTACCAGAACCCAGGCTAAATTAAAACTGCAGCTGGGTAGCCAAACTGGAATCGAATTCCTGAAAACTTTGGAAACAGATGAATGATTCCAGAAAAATAGACACGTGTGCATAATCAAGGACGGACTGCCATGGATGAGGAAAAGGTTATATATACCAACCACTCAGAGGGGCACATTCATGCAGCTATGCCATGACACAAAATCAGCAGGGCATTTTGGATTTGTAAAAACATTACACTTAATTAAAAGGCAATTTTGGTGGCCATCCATGAAAAAGGACATAGAAAATTACGTGGCCAGCTGCCCAACATGCGCGACTGCTAAAAGGTTGCAAGGGAAATCGTCTGGACTGTTACAATCAGTGGCGACTCCCTCAGCCCTCTGGAGGGAAATAGCCATGGATTTTATAGTGGAATTACCAGAAAGCAATGGGAATACTGTCATCTGGACGGTTACGGACTTGTTTTCCAAACAGGTGCACTTTATCC
This sequence comes from Protobothrops mucrosquamatus, assembly GCF_001527695.2. Lineage (NCBI taxonomy): Eukaryota > Metazoa > Chordata > Lepidosauria > Squamata > Viperidae > Protobothrops > Protobothrops mucrosquamatus. The sequence continues at coordinate 22,416 of NW_015388008.1, read as the reverse complement.
CTTGCCAAAAGATTCCCAACACAAAAGCCTTAGCAAAACTTTTCGTGCAGCATATTTACAGATTGCATGGGGCACCCCAATGCATCATATCTGATAGGGGAGTGCAATTTACGTCTGCATTTTGGAAGGAATTTTTATCCCTTTTAGGGACCACTCAGGGACTGACATCTAGTCATCATCCTCAAGGGAACGGCCAATCAGAGAAAGCTAACTCAGTACTTGAGCAATACTTAAGATGCTTCATTAACTTCCAGCAATCGAATTAGATGGACCTACTCCCCTTCACAGAAGTTGCCTACAATAATGCAGTCCACTCCAGCACAGGCTACACTCCTTTCCAAACAGCCACCGGTCAAAGTTTCAACCCCATGCCAGAATTAATTCCAAACGAACCAGCAATCCCATCACTGAAAGAATGGTTAGAACAATTACACCTGGCCAATAATTAGAAAAGCCTTAGACCAACAGGCAAATACACCCATCTTTCACGGCAGTTTACTTAAAAGAGAACAACAGTCACCCTTACGGCCAATAATCCCCCCCATCACCTCCAATCATGGTGGAAGGAGAACAACACTTCGAAATAATGGAAATCCTAGACTCTAGGAGATATCATGGGACAACTCAATACCTAGTAGGATGGAAACACCTCCCCTCCTCACAAAACGATTGGGTCCATAAACGTCATATAAGAGCCCCGAAACTGTTCCGTTTTGCAAATTTTTATTAATTTTCAAATAAACATATAAACAAATACAAATGTGGTGCATCTCATTAAAAAACAAAAACAAAACCTAGTCAATATATTTTCAGAAATGATCGGCGGTCCTTCAACCTTCCAACCTTCCCTCTTCCTTCCTCCCCTCCTACCCACACCTCTCTCCTCCTTCCTCCTTTCCAACTATCCTACACATCCCATCACCTTCTTTTCCACCTCCTTCGGATGCAGTTTAGGGGTACTAGCCAATCATCTCCTCTTCTCAAAAGGGGAAAAACCATTACATTATTTATCTATAACATATAAATACACCAGATTTTATATAATTCTACCCCTTCATCCCCTTCCCCCCTCCCCCCCGGACTTCCCAGAACTGAGTACAGGGATAATCACATAACATCCCAAATCTAAATAAAACTACCCAAACATAATACAAACAAATATTAACATACTTTAACTCTAATATAC
>NW_015388008.1:16734-18173 GCF_001527695.2 Protobothrops mucrosquamatus | reverse complement strand
GGGATCTAAATGCCATCTATAAAACATTTTATAAAAGTTTTCCCTTAAATTCTGTGCTTGGGTGAACTTGACATTTCTTACCCAAATTACCTCCCATGTATCTAACATGATTGGTTCTTGAATATTTTGAGCCCATTTAATCATACAGTCTTTAACTAGTTCTGTTTCCGAATCCAGTTCTATTAAAACACTATAAATTATCCTAATATGAGCTCTACTTTGATCTTTAATCTGCTTTATCAAGTTCAGATCTTCCAAAATTAACCCAAGCTTTTGATCTATACGCCACCTATCAACCAACTGACAATATAAAAACCAGGACTGGAGAATATTATCTTGTTTCAAGTCATCCAATAATTTAAATTGCCCGTCCTGTCCCCTTGAAGTAAATAAATCCTTATAAACAATCCCCTCCAATTTAACTCCCCTTGTAATTCCTTGTATTGCATGTTCCAGAATAGCCCAAATTGGGATTTTAAGACTTAATTTATGATGATACTTCTTCCAAACTCTCAAAAGTGTAATTCTTACAATATGAGACTTAAAAACATGATCAACCTTCTTAACAAAAAATAGATAGGCATGCCATCCATAAAATAAATCCCAACCTTCAAGAATCAATATATCTCTATTAGTTAAATTAATCCAATCACTAATCCAAGTTAAAACCACCGCATCATAGTATAATTTTAAATTTGGGACTTTGAGTCCCCCTCTTTCACGTGCATCTTGCATAATTTTAAATTTAACCCTCGGCTTTTTACCCTGCCAAATAAATCTATTGATACCTCTTTGCCATTCATCCAAATTTGAATCCTTTTTTAAAATAGGTATCATTTGAAACAAAAAAAGAAATTTAGGAAGAATGTTCATTTTAACTGCTGAGATTCTCCCTAGCAAAGATAACTGTAACTTTTTCCATTCCTCTAAATCCTTTAGAGTTTTTATCCATAACTTATCATAATTATTTTTATACAATTTAACATTAGAGGCTGTAATATAAACACCCAAATATTTCACCTTTTTCACTATTTCAAAACCAGTTAAATTAGTTAAAGTCTCTTTATCTTTCGTAGACATGTTTTTAGATAATATTTTAGTCTTATTATTGTTTACTTTAAATCCAGAAACTTTCACATACTGAGTCAAAATCTGCGTCAAGTTTCTTACTGAGTCAATCGGTTGAGATAAAGTGAAAACCAAATCATCAGCAAAAGCTCTCAACTTATAATCATTCTTTTCCAAAGTTATTCCTTTTATAACCGATGATTCACGAATCTTAATTAGTAAAATCTCCAAAGTCAAAACAAATAATAGAGGTGATAATGGGCATCCTTGCCTCGTACCTTTCTCAATTTTAAATAAATCTGTCAATCCTCCATTTACTACTACTTGTGCTGATTGTAGATGGTAAATAGCCTTAAGAGCTGATAGGAATC
>NW_015388008.1:11988-13835 GCF_001527695.2 Protobothrops mucrosquamatus | reverse complement strand
CTTCCCAGAGCCAATCACAGGATTAACAATAAAATAATCATGATCTAACTAATATTAATCAACTATTAATCTAACAAATCTATAACTTCCTTTAACTCTCTTTTAAAACAAATATACAGTTATTGAATATCATCAAATTAACATAGTTATAAATAAAATCAAAAATTCACTCAAAAACCAAATGGTATTTTTTTGTTCCATATTTCAACTCAATATAATCAATCCATCTTCTCCAAACCAATATATATCTTTCTTGTGGGTAATCCTTCACATAAGCGGAAATCTTGGCCATTTCAGCTAAGTTTGAGACTTTAACTACCCAATCTTCTATATTAGGTAAACCTTTCATTTTCCAATATTGAGCAATTAATAATCTTGCAGCCGTTATAAGATTTAACATCAACTCCACTTCTTTTGCGTCCAAATCTTCCAAAATACCCAGCAAAAATATCTGTGGTTTAAACTTTATCTTTTTCTTAAAAATATTTTGGATATTCCACCAAATCTTAATCCAAAATACTTTAACCTCCTTACATGTCCACCACATATGAAAATATGTTGCATCTACATTTCCACATCTCCCACATTTAGGTTGTAAATTAAGATACATACAAGACAATTTCTGTGGGTCCAAATGCCACCTATAAAACATTTTATAAAAAAATTTCCCTTAGGTTTTAGGCTTGAGTAAATTTTACATTTCTAATCCAAATTTTCTCCCATGTTTCCAATGGGATCGATTCTTGTATATTCTGTGCCCATTTTATCATACAATCCTTAACCAATTCTGTTTCTGAATCCAATTCTACCAATACATTATACATTCTTTTAATATGTGCTTGAGATTGATCCTTAATCTGTTTCATCAAATTTTCATCCTGCATGGTAATACCAACTTTTTGATCCATTCGCCACCTCATTGACAATTGATTATAATAAAACCATGAATACACAATATTTTCTTGTTTCAAATCTGCTAATGATTTAAGTTGCCAGCTTTGTCCATACGGACGAAGTAATTCCTTATAAGAAATTTTATCCAAATTAACTCCCCTGGAAATCCCTTCTATCGTCTGTGCTGGAACTGCCCATATAGGAATTTTATAATTTAATTTATAATAATATTTCTTCCAAACTCGTAATAAAGCATTCCTTAAAACATGAGCCTTAAAATTTAAGTCCACCTTTTTATCATATATTAAATATGCCTGCCAACCAAATAACAAATCCCATCCTTCAAGAGAAAGTATATTCTTATTTGTTAAGTTTAACCAATCACTAATCCATGTCAATGCCACAGCATCATAATACAGTTTTAAATTAGGAACTTTAAGTCCTCCTCGCTCCCTTGCATCTTGTATAATTTTAAACTTAACTCTTGGCTTCTTACCTGCCCAAATAAATTTGTTAATGCCCCTCTGCCAATTCTCCAAATTAGCATCTTTCTTTAAAACAGGAATCATTTGAAACAAGAAAAGAAATTTTGGGAGAACATTCATTTTTACCGCTGAAATTCTCCCCATCAATGATAATTGTAATTTTTTCCACTCCTCTAGATCTTTTTTAACCTTTAACCATAAACACTCATAATTATGCTTATACAATTTCGCATTAGAGGCTGTTATATAAACTCCCAAATATTTTACCGTTTTCACCATTTCATAACCTGTATACATAACTAATGTCTCCTTATCATCCATAGACATATTTTTCGACAATATTTTAGTCTTATTACTATTTACCTTGAATCCAGAAACCTTTCCATATTGACCTATAATTTTCATCAACTCCGCTACTGACTCTAACGGCTGAGTTAGTGTTAACACCAAATCATCCGCAAAAGCTCT
>NW_015388008.1:0-9408 GCF_001527695.2 Protobothrops mucrosquamatus | reverse complement strand
TTTCAGTGTCCTTTAATGCATCTTGAATATCTTTCAAAGTAAGTGCTGGGGCTGGAGTTGGGGCTGGGGCTGGGGGGGAAGGTGGAGGACTCCTTATTTTAGGTGGGGGACTCCTTGATTTAATTTGCTGTGGTATTTGAACAACAGAGGGGGAGATAGTCTTCTGAGGAACAAAGGCTCCACGCTTAGAAGCCATTTTTCCCTTTTTTCCTCCCCCTCTTCCTTTCCCTTCTTATATTTTCATATAGAATCTTACAAAAGTCTTTTAAAAATACTATAAAGTTTTGTAAAAGCACCCAGCCACAATAAAAGCAAAAGAAAAAAAAACCCTATTCAGTCCATACAATGTAGCTAATAGAAAGTCCAGAAGAAAGTTTCTGAAAAGTGAAAGTCTCACATAAATTCACAGCGGAGGAAAGAGAAAACGCCCTTCCGCAGCCATATTCTTTTCTTCAGATTCAATTCAAGAAAGCAGAAGAAGATTTTAAGTTTACAGTTAAGGTTTTAACAAGAATCCCCGTCAGGTCTTCCTGGCAGGCTCCGTCTGCCTTTAGAAAAAAAAACCTCACGCTCTCATTGAAGGCAGAGATTGAATCCGCGTCTTGCTTCGGACGAACAGTCGAACGAAGGCAGCCCAAAGAATGGAGAAGTCCCTAGCTCTGGGGGAGCTCACCTTCATCCCCAACACTTTAAAAGTGTGGGGGCTAGAGAGCTCTACCCCTACTAGAGAAACTCACCTCTCTGCCTTTGCCCGGGGGAGAGGATTCCGAGCCGAGGGACAGCTGATGAACGCTGTTTCCCTCGGCTCACATTTCTTCGGGGAGGGCAGCCTGCAGAAAAGCTGCCATTGGCACCGGCAATTCAACCGGAAGCTCTAGAAGTATAACATCTTGAGCAGCAATCTGAAATCTCTGCTGGTAAAAAGCTTGTATAATTTCATTACGACGTGTTTTTCTAGAGAAATAAACAACAACATCTCTGGGTAATTTCCTCTGACGTGTAACCCATGAATTTACTCTATAAGCTTTCTCAATTTCTCCAAAAATAATTTCAGGATCGCATTCAAAGACCAGAGCCAAGGCTGCTGCTATTTCCTCCTTCAGTTTCTCCTGTAAATCTTCTTTTAGACCCCTAATCCGCACAGCATACTCCATTTCTCTGTATTATGACATTACAATATCATTTTGAGCAATTTCCACAACTTCTTCTACTTTTTCCAATCTCTCCTCCATCCCTTCCATTTTCTCCACTACTTCATCCACCCGTCCCTCTATACAATCTACATGAGCTGCAAAGCCTTGAAAGATTTGTGATATGTTCTCACACAGTTCATCATTTTTCTTACTAAGAAGCTGTTCTGTTTCCAGTCTCATTTGTTGTACTGTCTGCTTAGAAGCTTGTGCCAAAGCCTCCTGTAATTCTTTAAGAGTAATAGGGGGGGGGGCGAAGGTGGTGGAGATTTAGGTTTCTGCTGTGAGATTTGCATAACTGGGGAAGAAATAGCTGTTTTAGATACTGCAGAAGTTCCAACACATTTAGAAGCCATTGTAGAAGCTCTTTAAATATAATCATATATAGTTCAAAGCAAAAGACAGCAGATGTTTAACCAAACTTTCCTTGAATTTAAAAGAGTCTTTACAATGTCTCAATCCACAACCGGAAGGAGAGTGAAAGTTTCCCTTTGAAACAAAGAAGCTGCTCACCCGCAGCCATTTTCTTCTTAAGTTAATTATAACAACTGGAGAGGATGCCTTTAAATCTTCTGAGTTAAAGTCTTATTTCAATCAAAGTCCAATTCTCCTGGTCAGTTCTGTCTGTTGACAAGTTTACTCACGATTTAAAATCTCAATGGGTATCAGAGGTGGAAACGACATCTGGCTTCGCTGGAATGCGAAGACATCCCGAGCGGCGGAGCAACTCTGAGCTTCGGAGGAGTTCTCACCTTCATCCCCCTGGATGACTCCTGGGGGACTAGGGAACTCTACTCCTACTTCAGAGAAAGCTCGCCCTCTCTCCTTCTCCTGGAGAGAGGGCTCGAGCCGCCAAACAGCTGGTGCGTGCTGTTTCGGCGGCTTTAACGCAGTCCCGGATGGGAGGCTAGCAAGAAGCCTCCATCGGTCGTCGGCCGTCGCCACCGGAAGTCTAGAGCCCCGAAACTGTTAAAGAAGTTTCATACAGAAAATCCTAACAAGCCAGACTAACTTTTATACCTGTTTTGTTTTCTCTACAGGTGGATCTCTCTTATTTTTAAGGGGGGCAGGATGTCAGGATCCAGTTATATTTCATTTCTATCTATCTCCTCTGATCTAAAACCAATTCTTACCCTTTCCTGGGTCCTGCCATATTCCCAAGGGGGAGGTTTTTATTACTTTTACTTCCTCTATTCACTACAAAGTAACCTTTTGTTTATTCGTCTCTGCTAACCATTACAATGTAACCATTTGCCTTTTATCCTATGCACCTCTGAACTTTTCCTCCTTACTGGGCAACTAGGAAAGTGGGGGTTGAAAAGATACAGCCTCCAGAATCTGGTTTATTTATCCATCATCAAGTGAGGAGCTGTTGCATGACCATGTACAACAGAGCCGGATTGATGTTATCTTTCCTGGATTTAACACCTAGAAATCTGCCAGTCTGAATCGCCTGGAAGAACTGTGGGATGGGGGTTGCTTAAGGACACTTTAAAACATCAATTTGTGAGGGAATCCCTCAGATTCTGTCTATCATGCCTACTATCAATTTCTCTTAATAAAAGCTCCTGTTGGAAGAAACTGTTTCCAAGAGTTCTGCTTTCTTAAGATGTGGGTTGAAATGGTTCCTTACAGTCACTTTTCTATATGGTCTTCATTGAGCAGCAGACAGACAGCCCATTCTGTACCAAGATATATTTAACAGCAGTGGCTTGTAAACCAAATTTCATGTGGTTTAATCATCAAAAAAACCTTTCTCTCTCCTATCTGCCTGGAAGGAGCAGGATTTAATTATCAAGTTACATAAAGATTCATATTTCCATTTTTTTAAAAATAACTAATACCACATATGCTTATGAAGGAGCTAAGAATTTTAGGTTCCAAAATACATGTAGCTTTTCCATAAATGGGTTTCCCTGAGAGTACATATGATAATATATTTTTAAAGCACCTGTCTATACTCACAAATAAGCCCATTCATGAATAAGCCAACCTTTGGATTTTTCAGGAAAATACTATGAGAAATGTGCCATACACAAATAAGTCAACTGTATATATTAAACAATATACAGGTAGTCCTCCACTTTCAATCACAATTGAGCCCAAAATTTATGTTGCTAAGTGAAACATTTGTTAAGTGAGTTTTGCCCATTTTACGACTTTTCTTGCCACTGTTGTTAAATGAATCATTAATAACAGGGTTGTTAAGTGAATCTGGCTCTCCCATTGTCAGAAAGTTGATCATATGACCCCAGGACACTGCAACCATCATAAATACGAACTAGTTGCCAAGCATCTGAATTTTGATAATGTTACCATGGAGATGCTGCAATGGTTGTAAGTGTGAAAAACAGTCATAAGTCACTTTTTTCAGTGCCACTGTAACTTTGAACAGTCTAAATGAATTGTTGTAAGTAGATAATAGAACTTGATGAAATAATGACCTGAAAGTTATTGCCAACTAATAAGAAGGCAACGTAATAATCATCTGATTGCCCTGCCATCATTAAAAGGAGAAAATAAATCTACAAATAAAATCTACAATGTAAAAGCACATAAATAATTGTTCTGATTTCTTCCATACTACAAGGGTACAAGTATACATTCAGAACATAAGTTTCTCCTATGTTAATTACTGTCTTTTTGTATGTTCTCCTTTCTTTGCTGATTTTTGGTTATAATAATGCTTTATTCAATTCATTAAAAAGGGAGGGGTTGGGTTTGTTTTTAATGAGGAACCATTAAATCTTCAAGGACATATAAAGACTATTGGCAGAAAAAGCTTTGGTGAGTTTTTCATACTTAATTTTTAGAAAATACTTATCTTTTGGTCTATGTTGTCCATAATCATAAGGCAATTTGTTTATTTTCTAGGAAGAGGAGTGGGTCTCAACAAGCTAAGGCAATGGCAGCTTTTTCCATTCTTTCATATTTTTCCCTGCTACTGTTTGAAAACAAGAGTCTGTACAAAGACAAAGTCACTGTGTTGTAATGACTGTGCTGGCCTCTTTTTCAAAAGAATATATATTATTCATATTATTATCAGTGTTAATGTTGCTTCTTACAAGACTGCAGATTATATTCATGGATAAATACAACTTTTAACTGAAGTTCATGTAATATTTTAGGAGTAAAAATGTATGACATTTGTACAGCTTATAAAGAGTGTTCAAGAACAAAGAATTCTACAGATAATTCTACAGTTAAAAGAATAAAAATAATAGCTTTCCAAAAATATAAACTTCTAAACTATCAATTATGTGTGTGTTAAATATATATTTATTGGGACACGTGTTGTTCATCACTTATTTATTTCAATCACTTAGTACCATTTTTGAGTAACTATCACAATCATTTGAAAAAGAAAATAAAACGTTAAATATTCATTTTAATGGCTGCAATTCTATCTTACCAAAACAAATTTATTTTTTCCACCTAAATTCATATGCTTTACCTATAATTATTTTAAACACAGTTTTTATGATTTTTTTGTGATTTGAATATGTTGCAAGTATAATAACAATACTATCACATGTATTAACACCGTATATGGCAGTGATGGCAAACCTTTTAGAGACTGAGTGCCCAAACTGCAACCCAAAACCCACTTATGCATCATCGAGTGCCGGGTGGGTGTGGCCCATTGGCTGGGCGTGGCCCATTGGCTGGGCGTGGCTCATTGGGTGGGCGTGGCCCATTGGCTGGGCATGGCTGCAGTGGTAACAGCAGACTGGGTGGGACTAAAAAGTTCAATCAATCAATTCCAACTTTGCAAGATCTTTTTTTTTCCCGCGAGAAGTTGAAATTGACTGATTGAACCTTATTTTTTTTTTGCACACGGCGGCGGAGGCCTAAAGTGAAAAGGTTTTATAAAACCCAGCTGAAGACCTAGGACTGGGGCAACGGCACGCGTGCGCACAGAGAGGGCTCTGAGTGCCGCCTCTGGCACCCATGCCATAGGTTCGCCATCACTGGTATATCGATTGGACCAGATTTATTTATAATCAAACATATATGGTTGCTTATCTTAACCATTGTAACTCTGAGTATTGAGTTTATTTTTAGAATAGTATGTTTTGGTGGAAAATAAGCATATCTGATCAATATATAAATAAATTTAAAAACTCGGTCAGCAAAGAAATAAGATTGCAAAATATTTACAAATGAAACATTCCAATAGTATAATTATTCTGATCACATATCAAATTAAATAGAAATATCGAATAATAAAAAGTAAAATTAAGGCATTTGACATAATAAGATCACACATCGATATAGATTAGCTTCATTCTAATATTTGTGATACAATACAGCATCAACAGAAAGTGTGTTAGTGATATAAGAGCACTGCCCGTAAAATATAATAGTGGATAGTGTGTGGATAGTGGATAGGTTCTACTGCTTGTGCAGGGGGCTGGACTAGAAGCCCTCCAAGGTCACTTCCAGCTCTATTCTATTCTATTAGTTATAAGAGGAGTTATAAGGTCAGAGGATGGAAACTGATATAAGAGTAACAGAGAAATTGGTGAATTATAGATTTAGATTCTTGAACAACATATGAACATATCTGTTCTGAGACAGGAACATTATTCTACTTTCTAATACAGATGGAAGCAGAACATTAACACAAGCTAAACAGAAGATTTTGCAGTGGCTAAGCATATGCATTCAAATACATACTTTGCCAAGATAAACAGTTTTCTGTTAATCTCCAATATATGAAGCCTTGTGGCACCCCACTGCTTAATTCTCTCCATGTGGATGTAGTACCATTGAGGACTACTCGCTGAGTACGGTTTGTCAGCCAGCTACAGATCCATCTGATGGTGTTGTTGTCTATCCCACCTTTTTCTAGCTTACTAAGCAGCAGATTGTGATCTAGTTTGTCAATTCCTTACTGAAAGCTAAGTATACTATGTCCACAGCATTTTGCTGCTCTACTAATTTAGTCACTTTATCAAAGAATGAAATAAGATTGGTTTGGCATGATCTGTTTTTGACAAACTGTGCTGGCTACTGGTTATAACCTTGTTGGCTTCTAGTTATTCACAGATCTGTTTTTTGATTATTTTTTCCAGGATCTTCTCAGGTATTGATGTTAAACTGGTCTGTAGTTTCCTGGGACTGTTTTTTCCCCTTTCTTGAAGATGGCAACCATATCAGCCCTTTTCCAATCCTCATGTATTTCCCCGGTGCTCCAGGATTTTTGAAAGATATGGTGCAATGGTTCTGAGATAACATCTGCCAGCTCCTTCAGAACTCTGGGATGTAGTCTGTCAGGTCCCAGTGATTTATATTCGTCAAGGTCGGATAGGTGTTCTCTTGCCATTTTCTTGCTTATTTTAATTTTTGTTTCTAATTTGTCTTTTGCAGTAGGTTTTTTTTTTGTATGTTGGGCTATAATTTATTTTTGTGTGAAGACTGATGCAAAGAATGAGTTAAGCAGCTCTGCTTTCTCCCTACTGCCTTTACTTCCTTGCCATCTTCTCTCTTTAGTGGACCTACAGTTTCCTTGACTTTTTTCTTGTTATTAATATGTTGAAAGAAACTTTCTTTATTGTCCTTGATTTCTGTCCAAAAAAACCAATGGAATATAAATAACCAAAGGTTATATGTCATCACAAAGAATTATTTCCACCAGCTAGAATAGAATAACAGAGTTGGAAGGGTTCTTGGAGGTCTTCAAGTCCAATCCCCTGCTTAGGCAGGAAATTCTATACCATTTCAGACAAATGATTGTCCAATTTCTTCTTAAAAACTTCCAGTGCTGGAGCATTCACAACTTCTGGCGGCAAGTTGTTCCACTGGTTAATTGTTCTAACTGTCAGGAAATTTCTCCTTAGTTCTAGGTTGCTTCTCTCCTTGATTAGTTTCCATCCATTGCTTCTTGTCCTGCCTTCAGGTGCTTTGGAGAATAGCTTGACTCCTTCTTCTTTGTGGCTGCCCCTGAGATATTGGAACACTGCTGTCATGTCACCCCTAGTCCTTCTTTTCATTAAACTGGACACACCCAATTCCAGCAACCGTTCTTTATATGTTTTAGCCTCCTGTCCCCTGATAATTATTAGGTTAATGATCAGGATGTATTTGTAGATACTTCTTTGGAGAAATAGCTTTTAATTTAACATTTACAGAAAATTTAATGCTGTCTTCTTTATCACTAAAGCCAATCATCCAGAAAATGGTGACATTAAGAAAAATATAGTTACAATAATTCCAAAATCAATTAGTGTAAAGGAAAGTATTTGTTATTGCTTGACCCATTTTGTTTGCATTTAAGTTTAAAACTATGTTTACATTGTGAGATTATTGAATTGTGATCTATTTTGCATTTAACTCCTTATATATCATTGTAATTTATACACTCGCAGAGATGGTGGCTGAAGATCTTTCTCTCCTTTCTTGGTTTCCAAGTAATTTTGATCTTCGACATTTGTGAAAAAAATAAAAAGAAGGCAGTTTATAATTGCATTGTTGAAATGAAGGTGAAGGAAAGAAATTCAGCCTGCTATTATACAAAAGCCATGATGGCTGTCTTCACTGGAAACAGCAATATAAGTCAATTTGTGAACTTTGCCACAAAGTGACCTTTTGAAATACAACAACATACAGAATTTACAAGCAAGAGTAGCACATGCAAATGACTTAGCTTTGTCTCGCTTTTGGATTAGAGCCCCAGAAAACATTATGGAGAATGCTTTCCCAAAACAAATTAAGACTGTTACTTAAATGTCACAGCACACTATTGTATTTGGCTACAGATCATTACACTTGATACCAACACTTTAAAAACTGTAATAACTTGGAAAATATTACACTGAATGCCTACATATAAAGGGAAAATGAAAAAATGAAAAAAATGGTTTCTTGAAGTAATTTAAACATCACTACTTCACGACTAGAAGGAAAGGTCAAAATTTAAGTAAACTGAAAGGAACATGAATGGCAAAATAAAACACACCAATAGAAAGATGAAAAGAAATGAGTCTGCAAACACAACATCAGAGCACACATGCTTTGGGCAAATTTTATTTTTGTCCCTATAATCAGGGAAATGAAAAAGGCAAAGGCATGAAGATACAGCTTGGAGAGGGAGCAATTGCCTTAAAACTTTATGTTTTAAGTTTTTTTTACCTTCAGTGTTGGTGCTGCTGCTGTATATATTTTGCAGGCTACCAACACAATTTAGTTTCCATGCTTTGCGCTTTGCTGCATCCAGAGAGCAAAAAGAGGAGAGAGAGAGAGAGAGAAAAAGAAGAAGAAAAGAAAGAAAAGAATGAAAAGATGGGGGGGGGAGAGAAAGGTTCAAGTAACATATGATGTAAAATGCTACAGACATGTTGTACGGTGTGATATTTTCCCCCAATCTATATTTCAAGCAGATTTTTTTTAGCATATGGCATATCATACATCAGACATGTCCAAAGTCCGGCCCGCAGGCCATTTGCGGCCCGCGTTCCGGTTTAATACGGCCCTCTAACAGCCCTCCCTGCTCTGTGTAAATGTGGCCCTCCCACGGCCCTCCCTATCACAGCGGTTCTCAACCTGTGGGTCGCGACGCTCCGAACGGCGTTCCGGCATTTTTTTTAATGGATTTTTTCAACTTTTCCATGAGCTGTGCTACTCCCTCTATTCTATTGGCTTTCGAACACCAATAGAATAGACTCTATTATTTGAATAGACTCTTAATCTATTGGCTTTTGAATGCCAATAGGAATTGTCCAGACCTGGCCGTTAAAGGCTGGTTGTGCACTGCTGAGCGCGCCAAAAGTCTCAGCCGGCAAACGTTGCTGCAAGTTGTCTGCAGCAAAGGCGAGTTTGTGGGAACTTTCCACCCATCCCTGCTGAGCAACTACGGAATGCCATCTTCTACTCTACTACTTGTAAGTAAAAGAGGACCAGGGGTGGGAGGTTGGTAGGAGTGCTTTACTCTGCCCTGCCGAAAAAGCAGAGTGCATATGCTCTCCTGCCTCGTGCGCCATCGGTATGGTGTGCGGGTGGTTCCGTGGGAGCCCGCTTCACACAGCGGGGCTGCGCGGGACAGGCAGCGGTGAAGGTGGTTCTGGCGGGGCAGCGCCTGGCGCTGCCTGCAAAAGTGGCGAGCATGGGGCGCGGCGGATGGCTGAGCAGCCGGTCTGGTTTGCTGACGGTGCAGGGCGGGTGCCCAGGAGTCCCCGAGAGAGGAAGGCATGCATGCAGGCAGGCGTTCGGCGCCCTA
>NW_015388007.1:315278-326201 GCF_001527695.2 Protobothrops mucrosquamatus | reverse complement strand
TTCTGAGTGTCATTTTAACTCTTCTTCCTTTCTGTATTTCTTCAGCAACAGATTTCCTGAAAGCTGTTGCCTCTAGTTGAATTATTCTTCCCTCCATAAAAGCTATTGTGAATTATCTGAAGGTTCTGGTTCAAGATTTAAGGGAGAGGGGGATGAATATAAAGTAATTTAAATGGAATATATTTTCTTTATCTCTAAGTCCATTATTCTCTTGTTTTCTATTATAACTTTTTTTTCTCTTAATATTATAATAACTGTGTGATCCTCAGCCTATTATCTGTCTGCAAGTTATACAGGTTGAATATATTTAAGGTAAAGAAAACTGTTTTGAATCAAGCTCGGCTGGTGACTACATACCTAAATGTGTCTGTGTTGTCACCTTGGCAACACAAGGAAACTATTTTCTGGGCCTTTTTTATTTTTTCGAATCTTGATCTAGATTACAGTACTGGAATTTTATAGCAGCCCCATCCAAGTTCTGATAAGGTCAACCCTGCTTAGCTTTTTTTGAGATCAACCAAGATCAGATTGGTGATGCCACTTGATGTGAATGTGCTTAGCTACAGTTGTATAAAATATGTGCACTTTTTATCTGGACATAATGAAGCCAGCTTGTCAGTTTATGCTCCAGTCTTTATAAGGTCAAATCAGAGTAGGTTTTTTTTTTTTCAAAATCAGTTTTCAAGTATCACATTCTGAAATATTCAGGTATTTGAAAGATTTTTGCCCTGCTGTCAGGGATATAACAGCACCCCTGTAGGGAACATTATCTTCCAATTCTTTTCCTATGAAAGTATTTAAGCAGTATTTTTTCTAAATATTAATGAAGGAGGTTGGTAAAAGAGAGTAATTTTAATGCATTACATTTTATACCTAATATTTAAGGTACCAAAAGCCTCTTTGCTTTACTTCTAGCCCCAGTATTCATAGAAAAAAAGATTCAAGAGTTTTATATCTTTCGGCAGGAATTGAATTCTGTGTATGCTATCAGCAGGTGAAGGAGAATTTGACTTAAATTAACATATATTATAGCCTTCCCAGGTTTGAGCTTCAACTCTTAGAATTGTCAGCAATGATCATGCTGGGTAAGAATCTCTTGTTAGGAAAGGCTGATAACATCCTTGAGAACAAACTATTAAGCGTTGGTTTCAAGAAGATAATATCTAGGAAAGCTGAATTGTTATAATGATATACTGCACAAGGATTTACGAAGTGAAAATTCACTGTATTTCACAGAAGATACATACATTTTAGAAAAAAAGTCATAATTGAACATTTTAAAGTTTTAAAAAAGCCAAAAATTCTCAGTTTGAACTATTTACTAACTTACTGGCTAAATGCATTATCCATTCAACTGTCTTTCCTTTCTCTACTTTCTAATTGGCCATTCTGCTCCTCCATTTTGAATTTGGCCTTCTGTATTTTAAAGTATTCATCATTTCTATTTCAAATAAATACATTTAGTATTTGAACATATTCTAATGCAATTTTATATTTGTGTAGCCTATTCCCAAAGGAGCAATGGACTTTTTCTTATTTAAAGATTGTCCTTTAGTGCAATTTGTAACATAGATTTGATGCTCTGTTTGAGGTGATTTGATGATCTAGAGCAGGGGTCCCCAACCCATAGTCTATGGACCAGTACCGGGCCACGGCATTCCAGCAACTGGTCCGCACAAATAAGCAAAGCCCCATCCACGATATGCAGGCTGCACACAAAATCACGCACCCTCCGGTCCGCAGAAAAACCTCTCTCCATAGAACCGGTCCCTGGTGCCCAAAAGATTGGGGACCTCTGATCTAGAGTAGTTCTGTCTAAATTAATTGTCATGGACAAGTTCTTGACTCTCTGGTTAGCTTTAGGATATTTGCTGATATGAATCTTTGCAGAGATAGTGGGGTGACATAAGACTAAGATGACTAGATAAAACTAGGTAATGAAAACTTTTTGAAAGCCATTCAGGATTTTTCCAGCTTGTTTGAAATTGGCTTGAGGTGAATCTGTGGAATGTGAAGAGGCCCAGGCAATAGATGTAATTACTTGTAAGCAGTTTCCCTTTCCCATTCATTGAGTCAAACCAGACCCTGTTTTAATGGGGGAACTGAGAGCAATGATATAGAAAGAATGGTAGCTTGGACATACATCTTGTATTGAATTGGATCAAGCCTAAACTAAAGCCCATTTGGAGCACTATAACGAAAGCAACAAAGAAGGTTTCTGATTCCTTTGCACCTGCATAGAATAGGCTGCTATTGCTTTTGTGCACGTGTTGCATCCTCCAAGGAGTATATTTGCACAATTAGGTTTCATTTACCAGCTACAACCATTCCTGAGTCAGTCAACCTGGCAACAGTTAAATCTCAAGGGTCTCTAATTCTTTAATAGTTGTCTGGAAATTTTACTTGATGCAAAACGCAGTAGCCAATCTGCTAACAAAAAGCATATTAATGCCCAAGTTTGAAAGAGTTGCATTGGTTGCTGATTGTTTTTCAGGCCCAATTTAAGATGAAGGACTTGACTTCTAAAGCCCTACACCATTTAGAGCTTGACAATTTGAGATACCTGCTTAGTTACTAAATTAGAAGGAAAGGCCTGGTTAAAGAAACTCTTATTTTCTGAGGTCTGTTTCCCAAACAGACGTATAAGAGGGACTTCTCTTGTACTTTTTGCACCTGAGTTATGGAATGTACTCTTTAAAAGCTGTCCTTAGCTCCTTTTTTAATTTTAGGAAATTGATTAAGAACTTCCTCTTTTGTCAGGTTTTTCCAGTTTGATTAATTAGTATTTTAATTGCTTTTCTCCCATTTTAAAACTTTATTTAGTAGCCTGGGTTTTCCTCAGGGTAGAAAGATTACTGGTAAATGTATATAATTTGTTAATTACATTGTTTTATAGCTTTTCTGTTTGGAAGAGTACTTAAAGCCATTAAACTTACATAAACAATGCAGTGATAGCAAGTAGAACGACTATGTCAAAGGAAAGAAAAGATAGTAGCATAAGTAATAGTCATCTTGGATGCAATCCCAAAACATTGGCATTGACAAAATCATCAGTTAATTACAAAAGACAGCTTTGTTTGGAACAGCTTACATCCTGCAGCAATATCTTTAACACCATCAAACAACAATATCTATCTTTCCCAGGTCTTTGGAAAGGATAGGTGGATAAAAATGCCAGATCCAGTCCAAATGTCTGGCTGACTGTGCAATGAGCCATAATGTTAATAATTACAGGTAATCCTTGAGTTATGACTCTAATGGAGCCTGTCAATTGTATTCCTAACCCGAGGAGTCGTTAATTGGAACTCGTTAAACAAACAAACCCCATCCCTCCTCTCTGCAATGCATTTGTTAATCAAACATGCGGGTCAGTAAGAGTGCATGGGGTACTTCAGGAGTGGGGGAAACCATGGGAGGCCTAGTGCAGGGACAAGACCACTGCCTCCAGCCACCAAAAGCCTCCCCCCACCCACTGAGAGATCCCATGATTCTCTTCACACAACTTGGTGTCCCAAGCTGCTTGGACCTTTCTTCCCCATCCTATCACCAATCACTCAGCTACTTTTGGAAGATCTCCAGAGTTCAAGACGTCAGTTCGAAGCTATTTTCCTTAGATCTTGCATTATTACACCCCAGACCCGCCCACACTCTGGCTGCCCCCACCCTTGTTTGTGTCTGGAAAGCGAGGAGTGCAGGGTGACCAGCGCTCCAAGTTCTCCAGATCTGCAGGGGTACAGTTGCTGAAATCCAGGCAGGAGATCTGATGGGTGGGAAGGCGCCTGTGGATGCTACAATTGACCTGAGGGTGGGGCCATGCCTCCCAAGGTGGGGGCAGCCAGTTCTTTGGCAGAGTGTGGGCATGTTCAGTGCTCCAGCAAGGGGCAGGGCAGAGCAGGGACATTCTGCTTATGACACAGGCTGGGGCTTGGCAGTGAAAAGGAGGGGCTGGCCCAGCCCTTCACTTGGCTGGACAAGGACCCCAGCACCCAAGGCTACACAGGAGGCGAGCATGGGCAGTGCAAAGCTCTCAGGCATGGCACCCAGCAGCTACACTGACCTGGCCTCTGCGAGGGCTCAGGCATCCCTGGCAACGGCACTGCTGCTTTGGCTGTTTAGGAACACTTGCTGAAAATATGCAGAGGGCGCACGTGGCACTGACCAGGCTGGGACAAAACAAAGCCTGAAGGAATGTGATAGATCTCGTGTTCTTGCACATGCTTCCGTCCTCTGCGCAAAAATGCTTTTCCAAAGAGGAAGAAAGTGTGTGTAAGAATACGAGATCTAAGGAAAACAGCTTAGCATCAATATCTTGAGCGCTGAAGATCTTCCAAAGGTAAGTGAGCAATCGGTGAGAGGGTGGGGAGGAGCATGTGGAATGCAGTGGCCTACCAAAGCAGGCCCAGTGCTTGCTGAGACCCGGCAAGGCAGGACTGGGGGAAAATAGGCAGGGAGCTTGTTGCAGGATCTCTGAGGTCATTCGTAAGGGCGAATGCAACATATGTAACTTTGGGACCCGGTTGTAAGTACTTTTGTCAGGGATGTCATAACTTTGAACATTCACTAAATGAATGTTCGTAACTCAAAGAAAATCTGTACATGGAGAAAATAACTATATTTGGAGATGCTGGAATGGAGCCATAATTGAAGACTGCCATGCCTACAAGTATTTGTTGTAGGTCTCTGACTCTGCTATAGAAAATCTTCTCTGTTTTTTGTTCAGTGAATTCAGCTCTTGATATATGGAAAGTTCATCCTTCAGGTTGCCTTGATATATGACAGTTCATCCTTCAGGTTGCCTGGTTTATTCATTGAGTCCTCATGGAGATCAGGAACCTGTGACTTTCTTGATGTTGCTGAACTAAAAATTGTAGCCTCATATTGGCTCATCCAGTGTCACCACAGTTGAGAAATACTAGGATTGGAGGCTTGAGGGGCACAAGTATTTTATTGCTGTACAAATTATTAGGGCGGTATGGAGCTTTGAAGGGGTTTTTCACACCAGTGAAGGTTTTTAAAACTATTTCATACAGCAATATTCGCTTCAGGTTGTTTTTTTTTTAATGCAAATGAACACTGATGTTTTGTGTCATTCTGCTGGAAGAATATTCTGCAGATACTCCTTGTCTACTGAAAGCATTGGAAAAGTGTTCTTGGCGCAGCAACGGATGAGGCCTTGGAATAATACAAAGAGCTTTGTTGATTAGAATTTCATCCCCTTTGTGATTCAACAAGGAAGTTCTACTTCTGCAGTATAAAATTGCCTAATTGCCTTTCTTAAATACATTTTTGTATTTCAAAATTCACATGTTAAATATATTCTTAGTCTGAAAGTTTAATAATATAATGCTTGTTAGCATCAGTGTTGTCTCCTTGGTTTCGCTTGTATTTCCTATGTAAACAAGAATCAGTATAGTAGCTACAGTGTATGACTACAGTAGGAGACTTTATGCATTGTGTAGCCTTTGGTATACTTTTAGCATTTTCCTTGTTTTCTTTTCTATGAGAAAAGAGTCATATGTTCAGTACATGACAATAAATGACTTTCCCAAAACCAACAACCCCTGGAAGAGAGTATTATACTTCATCTAAATATATAGTACTTAATACGATCAGTCAAGTCAGGGTTCAGAAAGCCTAGAAATGATTTTATCATTCTCTCTTGCTTGTGCACAGTACACAGTAATCTCAATTTAGATGAAGGTAGAAGCTTTATCTTTGCTTATTTGTTTCTCTTGTTTGAAAGGTAAGGTGAATTTGGGGCTAAGGTGTTATACTCAGAAGTGCAATTTATTGCCTACACTGCATATGAGCCAGACAGATTCCATTACAACTTACTATCAATGGATCAGCCTATTAAGATTTTATGGTTTAAAAAGTCACTGCAGATATCATTATGACCATGATGCTTTGCCAAGTGTCATGCAGTGGCCAGGTGCCAGACAGTTGGTTCTTTGAGGCTCCAAGGACAATGAACACACCAAAAGGTAAGGAATGTTTAAACGGTATTAATAACTTAAGCAGCCAGATGTAAACAAAAACATAAAAGCGTAACAGAATATACCAAGCAAGATGCTCTTGCTTCGGCTGTTGGGAATCCCAGTGACAACAGCAGAGAGACCCCAAAGGGCAGTTTCCCCCCCCCCCCAGCACTGAGTGTTCAAGCCTGTGACAAAACTCAAAGCACAATTTCAGGGTTTTTATTAAAACTTGGCACCATGATTTCAGGGCACTGCTTCCATGGTCAGGAGATTGCAAGACTGGACCTTGACTGAGGAGTGCATAACTCTGGGATAGGAATGAAGGACTGAGAATTATCTAGATAAGCTGGTGTTTTGCAGCTGTGTGAAGATTTCCCCCACCTTGCCAGCAAGAGTGAAAAACAAGCAGATTAAACATAGCTCAGAACGAACCCTAAATTTATAGTGTGTTTTCTAAATATGAAAGAGAAATCAAAATACATCGCTAAACTCCTCAAAATACAATAGTCTTTCACAATGCCACTACACATGATTACTATATTTGTAAGTATTTGCTATATCATGGAACATCTGTTAAATAAAACAGTGAAAGGAATATGCTATCCAATAATAAAAGGATATTTGCCTACTTAAAGGAAGAAATGTAAATATTGTTTTAAAGATGAAAGCAGTTTTTAAAAGTAATATAATTAATGTAGAAATGAAAAATATATATTTTACAGAGATCCTCATGATAACACATTATCTCTTCTTTCCTGTATTAAATTCTGTGCCATATCTTGGAAGTCCTGTTTAGTTCGTATGGCATTCACAATGGCTAAACGTTTTTCTTAATGCTTTTCCCATTGGACTTTAAATGCAGTAAACTGAAGAGCTAAAGTGATCTCTAATTCAACATCACTACTATTATTACAGTATTCAAAGTCCTGCTATGCTTCCATGGAGTAGGGTATTCCTGGGGGGGGGGTGTCTATGACAACTCCTGCTGCCAACTTACCACCACCAACTCACACCTGCCACCTTGCCATGGGACATGGTGGGGACAACTCGCTGCAAGCCTTGGCCTTCCACTCTGGTTTCCAAAGCTGGTCCAGCTTAAGGGAGGCGAAAGTTCTTGCCAGCACACCCTCCTTCTCCAAAAGCTTCCATGCCTCACTTTCCAGGGTCTTCTCATAAAAGACGGAGTAAGTGGGAATCATTGTTCAACACACAACACAAAGACACAAACCATTCCAAACTTGGGGACTTTTATCCACATCCAAGCTGTCAAGCTGCCAATTGTTCCCGTGTTTGGGAAGAAGGACATCTCCTTCAGCATATTTCGCTGGACCCTGATGGCTTCCAGGCAGGGAGAGGAGCAAGCAGGGATGAGTTTTCCCTGCAGTGAGTTGATTGGGGCGTGGTGTTCCACAGCAAGGTAGTGGTGGCGAGTTGTCCCATTCAGATTCCTGGCAGGGAAGAATGAAGAAAATGGGAATGCTCACAAAGAGCATATATAGGTAGTTCTTGACTTACGACTACAATTGAGCCTGGAATTACAGTTGTCAGTCATGCTGGACATTAAGTGAGTCACCTCATGACCATGCCTGATTTTACTGCCTTTTTTGTGGTAGTTGTTAAGCAAATCACTGTGGTCATTAGCAAACATGACAGCTGTTACATGAATCCATTGTCTGCACTAGACATTTTTTGCATATTTTAATATGATTATTGTCCTACTTTATGCTCTAAACATTGATGCAGAAAAAGAGAAATTTGATGAGTTCTGTGGTTAACCTCATATGTATAAAACATGCAGGCAAAATGCTTGTGGCTACAGACTGGAATAGCAAAATTAGAAATAGTAAGGAGAAAACTGTAGTTGGATCAATATGGCCTTGAAAACGGAAATTAAGCAGGAAAACAACCATTGCTGTCAGTCCAATGGTTTCTTCATTGTTAACACAATCTTCAAGTAACCAAAATGATGGCTATATATGCATAAGGNTTCTGAGTGTCATTTTAACTCTTCTTCCTTTCTGTATTTCTTCAGCAACAGATTTCCTGAAAGCTGTTGCCTCTAGTTGAATTATTCTTCCCTCCATAAAAGCTATTGTGAATTATCTGAAGGTTCTGGTTCAAGATTTAAGGGAGAGGGGGATGAATATAAAGTAATTTAAATGGAATATATTTTCTTTATCTCTAAGACCATTATTCTCTTGTTTTCTATTATAACTTTTTTTTCTCTTAATATTATAATAACTGTGTGATCCTCAGCCTATTATCTGTCTGCAAGTTATACAGGTTGAATATATTTAAGGTAAAGAAAACTGTTTTGAATCAAGCTCAGCTGGTGACTACATACCTAAATGTGTCTGTGTTGTCACCTTGGCAACACAAGGAAACTATTTTCTGGGCCTTTTTTATTTTTTCAAATCTTGATCTAGATTACAGTACTGGAATTTTATAGCAGCCCCATCCAAGTTCTGATAAGGTCAACCCTGCTTAGCTTTTTTTGAGATCAACCAAGATCAAATTGGTGATGCCACTTGATGTGAATGTGCTTAGCTACAGTTGTATAAAATATGTGCACTTTTTATCTGGACATAATGAAGCCAGCTTGTCAGTTTATGCTCCAGTCTTTATAAGGTTAAATCAGAGTAGGTTTTTTTTTTTTCAAAATCAGTTTTCAAGTATCACATTCTGAAATATTCAGGTGTTTGAAAGATTTTTTGCCCCGCTGTCAGGGATATAACAGCACCCCTGTAGGGAACATTATCTTCCGATTCTTTTCCTATGAAAGTATTTAAGCAGTATTTTTTCTAAATATTAATGGGGGAGGTTGGTAAAAGGGAGTAATTTTAATGCATTACATTTTATACCTAATATTTAAGGTACCAAAAGCCTCTTTGCTTTACTTCTAGCCCCAGTATTCATAGAAATAAAGATTCAAGAGTTTTATATCTTTCAGCAGGAATTGAATTCTGTGTATGCTATCAGCAGGTGAAGGAGAATTTGACTTAAATTAACATATATTATAGCCTTCCCAGGTTTGAGCTTCAACCCTTAGAATTGTCAGCAATGATCATGCTGGGTAAGAATCTCTTGTTAGGAAAGACTGATAACATCCTTGAGAACAAACTATTAAGCGTTGGTTTCAAGAAGATAATATCTAGAAAAGCTGAATTGTTATAATGATATACTGCACAAGGATTTACGAAGTGAAAATTCACTGTATTTCACAGAAGATACATACATTTTAGAAAAAAAGTCATAATTGAACATCTTAAAGTTTTAAAAAAGCCAAAAATTCTCAGTTTGAACTATTTACTAACCTACTGGCTAAATGCATTATCCATTCAACTGTCTTTCCTTTCTCTACTTTCTAATTTGCCGTTCTGCTCCTCCATTTACAATTTGGCCTTCTGTATTTTAAAGTATTCATCATTTCTATTTCAAATAAATACGTTTAGTATTTGAACATATTCTAATGCAATTTTATATTTGTGTAGCCTATTCCCAAAGGAGCAATGGACTTTTTCTTATTTAAAGATTGTCCTTTAGTGCAATTTGTAACATAGATTTGATGCTCTGTTTGAGGTGATTTGATGATCTAGAGCAGGGGTCCCCAACCCATAGTCTATGGACCAGTACCGGGCCACGGCATTCCAGTAACCGGTCCGCACAAATAAGCAAAGCCCCATCCACGATATGCAGGCTGCACACAAAACCACGCACCCTCCGGTCCGCAGAAAAACCTCTCTCCATAGAACCGGTCCCTGGTGCCCAAAAGATTGGGGACCTCTGATCTAGAGTAGTTCTGTCTAACTTAATTGTCATGGACAAGTTCTTGACTCTCTGGTTAGCTTTAGGATATTTACTGATATGAATCTTTGCAGAGATAGTGGGGTGGCATAAGACTAAGATGACTAGATAAAACTAGGTAATGAAAACTTTTTGAAAGCCATTCAGGATTTTTCCAGCTTGTTTGAAATTGACTTTGAGGTGAATCTGTGGAATGTGAAGAGGTCCAGGCAATAGATGTAATTACTTCTAAGCAGTTTCCCTTTCCCATTCATTGAGTCAAACCAGACCCTGTTTTAATGGGGGAACTGAGAGCAATGACATAGAAAGAATGGTAGCTTGGACATACATCTTGTATTGAATTGGATCAAGCCTAAACTAAAGCCCATTTGGAGCACTATAAGTAAAGAAAGCAACAAAGAAGGTTTCTGATTCCTTTGCACCTGCATAGAATAGGCTGCTATTGCTTTTGTGCACGTATTGCATCCTCCAAGGAGTATATTTGCACAATTAGGTTTCATTTACCAGCTACAACCATTCCTGAGTCAGTCAACCTGGCAACAGTTAAATCTCAAGGGTCTCTAATTCTTTAATAGTTGTCTGGAAATTTTACTTGATGCAAAACACAGTAGCCAATCTGCTAACAAAAAGCATATTAATGCCCAAGTTGAAAGAGTTGCATTGGTTGCTGATTGTTTTTCAGGCCCAATTTAAGATGAAGGACTTGACTTCTAAAGTCCTAAACCATTTAGAGCTTGACAATTTGAGATACCTGCTTAGTTACTAAATTAGAAGGAAAGGCCTGGTTAAAGAAACTCTTATTTTCTGTTTCCCAAACAGACGTATAAGAGGGACTTCTTATTTATTTTATTTATTTTTTATTTATTTACATGGATTTATATGCCGCCCTTCTCCCTATAGGACTCAGGGCGGCTTACAGCATATTAAAACACATAAAACATTGTCCCCCCATAAAAACCTATTAAAAACCAAATATTTTTTTTTTCGCTGTATAATTAATTAAGATTTAAATTAAAATTGTCCCTATTTAAAAATTCTCCCTAGGCCAGACCCGCTTGTTGAAAAAGCCATGTCTTGAGGGCGCGGCGAAAAGGTAGGAGGTCCGGAATCGTCCGGATCTCGGGGGGTAGTTCGTTCCAGA
>NW_015388007.1:269927-312427 GCF_001527695.2 Protobothrops mucrosquamatus | reverse complement strand
TCGTGTTCTTGCACATGCTTCCGTCCTCTGCGCAAAAATGCTTTTCCAAAGAGGAAGAAAATGTGTGTAAGAATACGAGATCTAAGGAAAACAGCTTAGCATCAATATCTTGAGCGCTGAAGATCTTCCAAAGGTAAGTGAGCAATCGGTGAGAGGGTGGGGAGGAGCATGTGGAATACAGTGGCCTACCAAAGCAGGCCCAGTGCTTGCTGAGACCCGGCAAGGCAGGAATGGGGGAAAATAGGCAGGGAGCATGTTGCAGGATCTCTGAGGTCATTCGTAAGGGCGAATGCAACATATGTAACTTTGGGACCCGGTTGTAAGTACTTTTGTCAGGGATGTCATAACTTTGAACATTCACTAAATGAATGTTCGTAACTCAAAGAAAATCTGTACATGGAGAAAATAATTATATTTGGAGATGCTGGAATGGAGCCATAATTGAAGACTGCCATGCCTACAAGTATTTGTTGTAGGTCTCTGACTCTGCTATAGAAAATCTTCTCTGTTTTTTATTCAGTGAATTCAGCTCTTGATATATGGAAACCATGGTTTATGACAGTTCATCCTTCAGGTTGCCTGGTTTATTCATTGAATCCTCATGGAAATCAGGAACCTGTGACTTTCTTGATGTTGCTGAACTAAAAATTGTAGCCTCATATTGGCTCATCCAGTGTCACCACAGTTGAGAAATACTAGGATTGGAGGCTGGAGGGGCACAAGTATTTTATTGCTGTACAAATTATTAGGGCGGTATGGAGCTTTGAGGGGGTTTTTCACACCAGTGAAGGTTTTTAAAACTATTTCATACAGCAATATTCGCTTCAGGTTGTTGTTTTTTTTAATGCAAATGAACACTGATGTTTTGTGTCATTCTGCTGGAAGAATATTCTGCAGATACTCCTTGTCTACTGAAAGCATTGGAAAAGTGTTCTTGGCGCAGCAACGGATGAGGCCTTGGAATAATACAAAGAGCTTTGTTGATTAGAATTTCATCCCCTTTGTGATTCAACAAGGAAGTTCTACTTCTGCAGTATAAAATTGCCTAATTGCCTTTCTTAAATACATTTTTGTATTTCAAAATTCACATGTTAAATATATTCTTAGTCTGAAAGTTTAATAATATAATGCTTGTTAGCATCAGTGTTGTCTCCTTGGTTTCGCTTGTATTTCCTATGTAAACAAGAATCAGTATAGTAGCTACAGTGTATGACTATAGTAGGAGACTTTATGCATTGTGTAGCCTTTGGTATACTTTTAGTATTTTCCTTGTTTTCTTTTCTATGAGAAAAGAGTCATATGTTCAGTACATGACAATAAATGACTTTCCAAAAACCAACAACCCCTGGAAGAGAGTATTATACTTCATCTAAATATATAGTACTTAATACGATCAGTCAAGTCAGGGTTCAGAAAGCCTAGAAATGATTTTATCATTCTCTCTTGCTTGTGCACAATACACAGTAATCTCAATTTAGATGAAGGTAGAACCTTTATCTTTGCTTATTTGTTTCTCTTGTTTAAAAGGTAAGGTGAATTTGGGGCTAAGGTGTTATACTCAGAAGTGCAATTTATTGCCTACACTGCATATAAGCCAGACAGATTCCATTACAACTTACTATCAGTGGATCAGCCTATTAAGATTTTATGGTTTAAAAAGTCACTGCAGATATCATTATGACCATGATGCTTTGCCAAGTGTCATGTAGTGGCCAGGTGCCAGACAATTGGTTCTTTGAGGCTCCAAGGACAATGAACACACCAAAAGGTAAGGAATGTTTAAACGGTATTAATAACTTAAGCAGCCAGATGTAAACAAAAACATAAAAGCATAACATAATATACCAAGCAAGATGCTCTTGCTTCGGCTGTTGGGAGTCCCAGTGACAACAGCGGAGAGACCCCAAAGGGCAGTTTTCCCCCCACAGCACTGAGTGTTCAAGCCTGTGACAAAACTCAAAGCACAATTTCAGGGTTTTTATTAAAACTTGGCACCATGATTTCATGGCACTGCTTCCATGGTCAGGAGATAGCAAGACTGGACCTTGACTGAGGAGTGCATAACTCTGGGATAGGAATGAAGGACTGAGAATTATCTAGATAAGCTGGTGTTTTGCAGCTGTGTGAAGATTTCCCCCACCTTGCCAGCAAGAGTGAAAAACAAGCAGATTAAACATAGCTCAGAACCAACCCTAAATTTATAGTGTTTTCTAAATATGAAAGAGAAATCAAAATACATCGCTAAACTCCTCAAAATACAATAGTCTTTCACAATGCCACTACACATGATTACTATATTTGTAAGTATTTGCTATATCATGGAACATCTGTTAAATAAAACAGTGAAAGGAATAGTGCTATACAATAATAAAAGGATATTTGCCTACTTAAAGGAAGAAATGTAAATATTGTTTTAAAGATGAAAGCAGTTTTTAAAAGTAATATAATTAATGTAGAAATGAAAAATATATTTTTACAGAGATCCTCATGATATAACACATTATCTCTTCTTTCCTGTATTAAATTCTGTGCCGTATCTTGGAAGTCCTGTTTAGTTCGTATGGCATTCACAATGGATAAACGTTTTTCTTAATGCTTTTCCCATTGGACTTTAAATGCAGTAAACTGAAGAGCTAAAGTGATCTCTAATTCAACATCACTACTATTATTACAGTATTCAAAGTCCTGCTATGCTTCCATGGAGTAGGGTATTCCTGGGGGGGGTGGTGTCTATGACAACTCCTGCTGCCAACTTACCACCACCAACTCACACCTGCCACCTTGCCATGGGACATGGTGGGGACAACTCGCTGCAAGCCTTGGCCTTCCACTCTGGTTTCCAAAGCCGGTCCAGCTTAAGGGAGGTGAAAGTTCTCGCCAGCACACCCTCCTTCTCCAAAAGCTTCCATGCCTCACTTTCCAGGGTCTTCTCATAAAAGACGGAGTAAGTGGGAATCATGGTTCAACACAAAGACACAAACCATTCCAAACTTGGGGACTTTTATCCACATTCAAGCTGTCAAGCTGCCAATTGTTCCCGTGTTTGGGAAGAAGGACATCTCCTTCAGCATATTTCGCTGGACCCTGATGGCTTCCAGGCAGGGAGAGGAGCAAGCAGGGATGAGTTTTCCCTGCAGTGAGTTGATTGGGGCGTGGTGTTCCACAGCAAGGTAGTGGTGGCGAGTTGTCCCATTCAGATTCCTGGCAGGGAAGAATGAAGAACATGGGAATGCTCACAAAGAGCATATATAGGTAGTTCTTGACTTACGACTACAATTGAGCCTGGAATTACAGTTGTCAGTCATGCTGGACATTAAGTGGGTCACCTCATGACCATGCCTGATTTTACTGCCTTTTTTGTGGTAGTTGTTAAACAAATCACTGTGGTCATTAGCAAACATGACAGCTGTTACACGAATCCATTGTCTGCAATAGACATTTTTTGCATATTTTAATATGATTATTATGATTATACTTTATGCTCTAAACATTGATGCAGAAAAAGAGAAATTTGATGAGTTCTGTGGTTAACCTCATATGTACAAAACATGCAGGCAAAATGCTTGTGGCTACAGACTGGAATAGCAAAATTAGAAATAGTAAGGAGAAAACTGTAGTTGGATCAATATGGCCTTGAAAACGGAAATTAAGCAGGAAAACAACCATTGCTGTCAGTCCAATGGTTTCTTCATTGTTAACACAATCTTCAAGTAACCAAAATGATGGCTATATATGCATAAGGACATTACCAGATGCAGCACCCTATCTGACTAGTTCAAGGAGATGGAAGAGTTCAATTATAACAGAAAAGATGTAACTGACAATGGCTGAGATCACAAATGGCTTGCATGCAATTTCCAAGTTAAGCTAAAGAAAAACCAACCAGTTTCCATCAGGATCAACCATGTCAAATTGTGGAATGTCCTTAGGAAAATAGGGATCCTGGCACATTTCATTAGCTTTGTGTGAAACCTGTATGCAGGACAATAATTCGCAATCTGGAGGGAGCAATGAGAAACAAGACTGGCTCCAGGTCAACCAAAAAGTGACACCAAGCCTGCACACTTGTGGAGCAGAAAGGGCTACATTGATAAATGAAAAATAATCTTGAGCCACAAAAGAATACTTAGCATACAAACCAGTTGTTTTGTGGCTAGCAAAAAGGAGGGAGCACTGAAGCTAGGGCATCTGTGAGACCTGGAGGTATTGGAAGGGCTTGCCATGTGTCTTTTCGGGTGGCAGCGGCAGCGGATTCTTCTTGGTGGCAGCATTGTTTGGTGGTGGTCAATTTATTGAGCCTTTTAAAAAAAATGCCAGCAGGTCTACTATAGGCGTTCTCCTTATTTATTCAAGCTATGTGCAGAAAATATATTGAGGGATGATGAATTGGAAGAAGATTAGTGTGGCTTTAAAACTGGAGGAAGAAACATCAGTAACCTTGAGTAGTCTGATATCTGGACATTTCAGCAATTAAAATCAAAGAAGTACCGTGCAAAATCTAATCCTGATTGGATTTCAGGTGCTTGGCACCTGGCATGCACATGCAAAGGTTACTGTATCCTGCGGTCCTGTGATCGCCATTAGCGACCTTCACAGCCAAATTCCAACAAACAAAGTCATTGGGGAAGCTGGCAGGAAGTCGCAAGTCACAGTCCCATGACATGCTTAATCACCTGCCATGATTTGCTTAACAACCACAGGCAAAACTGATGTTGTAATTTAGCGCAGTCACGTGACTTAACCACTGCTCTGCTTAGTTGCCAGACCTTACCGCAGTCAATAAGTGAGGGCCACCTGTATTGGTTAGTTCAGGGGTAGTCAACCTTGGCTCTTTTATGACTCGTGGACTTCAACTCCTAGAATTCCTGAGCCAGCTGGGAGTTGAAGTCCACGAATCATAAAAGAGCCAAAGTTGACTACCCCTGGGTTAGTTCATCATCTTTTTCTTCTTGTGCTATATCCGTTATCGGACGGCGATCATGTTGGCGATCCTGTTTTTATCAGCAGCCGCACGAAAAAGTGCTGCTGAGTTTTGTCCAAACCAGTCCCTTAGATTTTAAAGCCACGATTTTCTTCTTCTGCCTGGACCTCGTTTGCCAATCCGCCACCCGGGGACGCGCTCTGTGCGGGTTCCAGGCTCCCCCTAAGAGAGTTAGTTCATATTTAACAGTAAAACCAAATTCTCTGGATTATTGTAAAGAAACCAGGCTAGTAATAAAGTCTAGTCATTCTTACTCTGCTCCTACCTTCTACCCTGGCTAAGGAGCTAATCCTAAGTAAGATCCTTCTCCATTGGTTAGCTGAAAGTGGAATCTTTGCAGTTCTCCCAGTTGAGAACTTAATAGTGTTGTGGGTGTAGTAGCCACTTTATGATCCCCCTCCTCTGTAGAAGTGCAAGCCAGGCAACCTTACGGCTGCTTTCAAGGACACCTCTGATGCAGCTGCTCCTTCCAGGCACCCCTTCTATTAGATATAATTCACATATCTGATACTTAATTGGTTGCCTTATATGCTTGGCCTGCACTGCATTACTTATGATTTATTACCTAATTGATTCTGTACAAGATTTGTATGCTAATTTTCCCCAATGCAATCAATTGAACACGAGAGTTAAATAAAATAAAGTATTTTTGAGGAAATTGGAACTGTGTGTCAGTGGATACTTTATGACGTAAAATTATACAGCATGCTAGAGTAATACTGCTGCAGTATTAAAGAACATGGGCAGAGTTTAAACGTATCTCTTAGCTTGTAAATGTTACCAGAGACTTTCATAATATATAGTTATTTAATGCTAAAGAGTAATTCAACATGAATACACCCAATTTAAAATGTGGTTTACTCTTCAGAAAGTGCACATATTAAAATGTACATTTTAACTGTTTGTCTGTATCCATGTGGATTAAAGTAGCTTTAAGTTTTATTTTCCACCCATTTCCTAGTTATGTCTAGCATGGAATTTGCCCTTTCCACAATTGCTACCCACTGAGTCAATATCTTCATTGAGCTATCTAATGTGATCCCTTTTTCCCTTAATCGCTGACATTTCAGATCCCATCAGTGTATGTGTGAAATTAGCATTACTTGCCACAGATGTTCATAGCTTTATTCTTATTTCAACTGAACTGAACTGCATTAGTCATTTGATCATTTAACTAGTGCAAAGATATGCTTTTGAGACACATATGTTTATTATAGGTTTTGTTGATTTGAATAGGTTGGTATCATCTGTAAACTTTGTTACTGTGTAGTCTCTCTGGATCTGGCATATATCTTGTTACCTCAATTTGTTGTAGTAATTTCAGTTCCCTTCCTGAGATAGTCAGTACAGGCTTAAGCATCTGTCCTGTATCTTCTATAGGAATGGCAGATGTAAATAATTAGCTTCTCTGCCATATCCATATCCTTCTTGAACGTCCTTAAAATGTCTACATTAAATAGAACAAGTGAGCATAAAAAATATATGTATTGCTCTTTTAGATCACTATGTATCATAAAACAAGAGTCTACCTTACTCCTAATTGTCTTTTCAGTTAGGAAGGGGCTATGAATCTTTGCTGTTTATAATATAGAGCTCGTGAGATTTATGTTAAAAGCTATATTTTATTTTATACTAACATTTCTATGCCATTCCAATCCAGAACTAGTTTGATCCCGTGATTAAGACACCAGGCTAAAACTGGGAGACTGTGAGTTCTAGGCTGGGTGACTTTGGACAGAGCACTCCTCAGCCCAACTCACCTCACAGGATTGTTGTGGGGAAAATAGGAGATGAAGAAGTATTAGGTATGACTGCTACATTGAGTTATTTATAAAAATAATAAAGGTGGGATAAAAATAAATAGCATAGCTGAGTGGCATACATCAAACCAACCAAACCAAACCAGAAGATTAAAAATAACAGTACTCAGAAAATATGCATTTTAATAGCTTTAATTAACATGGCTAGATGCAACACCTAACAATCGTGAATGCTCTCTTCCAGGGCCCTGTTTTTACTTCTTTACAGAAATTCATTACAGGGAAAGTAGTCATTGTACATGAGGCCAAGCTGTTCCATAAAAATAGCAGCATTGGTGAGAAGGCTCTGTCATGTGGGATACTTGCAAAAGGATTCTTTTGGAGATGAGATCTTCAGGGTTTCTCCTTCAGATCTAATTAAATGAAAATAGCATTCTGATCTCACAACTTGCAGATCCTCCTGGACTCAGCATCTGCTGGAACAATAGCTAATGCCTACTATGGCTAGGAGAATTTTTGTTTAATTACATCTTACGTGCCAGTTTGCAACCGTTTTTGGATCAGGAAGTGTTGTACATGGTCACTTACACCCTTGTCATCTGAAGTCTGGACTATGACAACTTGTCCTACATAGGTCTAAGCCACGAAGACTTAACTTTTTAGGAGAGTATTTGGGAATGCTGAGGACTACACTTATCATTATGTGGCATATTTAATGGAGCTCTATTTCATTAGTCCTGATAGTCTTGATGCATTAATTGATGTAAGCTATTTAGAGTCTTCAGGAATTGAGCAGCACATAAGGCACAATGAATAATATAAATAAATAAAATTATATCCACTAACATATCCTTTTCTTTTCAGTTGCAACCAGAACAACTGGACTGTGGTGCAGCACATCTCCAACATCCATTGTCAATTTTGCATCCAATCAAGGCTAAACCAGTGTTTACTTCACCAGGCCTTACATCAGTGGCCGTCTCCAGTATCAATAATTACACAGTTGTATTTTTAGGAACAGCAAATGGAAGACTGCTTAAGGTAAAATGACCTGGACACCAAAAGGCTATGGATGTTTTTGCAATTAACAATGGAGTTTCTTTTGATTGTGAACCTCCTGTTCCTAAATGCCATGTTGACGGGTTTAGCTCATGCTAAGCCATTGTAGTTTGTACACCATACCATAGGATGAATAAACCAAGCCATCTGTGATTTATTCAGCTAATTATTATTTTATTTATGGTCAAAATAGCTAACTTTCTTCATTAATCAGGTTTCTAATGAGGCATTTATTTTCCATGCTTATTATTCTTTCTTATCTCCTATCTCTCAAGGATTTTATGAATTCTGTTCAGTGAAATTTGCATGCTCTTAATATTTTTGTGGAAGAAACTGCAAGCCTTATGTAGCATTGATAAATGTTTTGAACAGCCTTTGTATACTTTTGAAACCACGATTTTGAGCATATTTTGCTCATCTAAAAGCGTATGTTTGTCTTTGATTCTAAATAAATTTTAAAAATTAGAATTTCTTTTAACAGCAAAAGGAAATGAACCTTGTAGAAATTTTAGTTCCCACATTAGGTGTAGCAGTGTCTGTCCAAACAAGAAAGTAGACTGCCTAAGGCATTTCTGAACTTGGCAAATGAAGATTCTGCATACATTGCAAGGAGCCTTGATTCTTTTTCTAACTCTAGAAAAGTCTTATTATCTATTTCTTAGCTTGACATTGTGTCTTAGGTAGTCAAGACTAGTGGTGAGCCTGCAGCTTGCATTTCATAATCATACCCAGACGATAGTTAGTGGAAAAGAAAATGTTGCCCATGTAGTTGTGTTACACTACATTTTCCTATCCTCTAGATCAGGGGTCCGCAATCCCTGGGCTGTGGATCAGCACCGGGCCACGGCATGCCAGAAACCAGGCTGCACAAACAAGCAAAGCCCCATCCGTGGGATGCAAGTAGCACATGAAACCACGCCCTCTCCGGT
The DNA here is from genome assembly GCF_001527695.2 of Protobothrops mucrosquamatus. Classification (NCBI taxonomy): domain Eukaryota; kingdom Metazoa; phylum Chordata; class Lepidosauria; order Squamata; family Viperidae; genus Protobothrops; species Protobothrops mucrosquamatus. The sequence continues at coordinate 303,698 of NW_015388007.1, read as the reverse complement.
CCACAGAAATTCCTCTCTCCATGGAACTGGTCCCTGGTGCCCAAAAAAGTTTGGCGGCCACTGCTCTAGATAATTCTGTTGGTTGTATTTATCTGTCTTTCCTTAATAAGAAATGTGGTCCTTCATACATCCCTGGGATATAATAAGGGATCTGATAAAGTGTTATTGTAGGTAATAGTTTGAGTGAACCAAATAATAATTTTGATCTCCAATGTTCAAGTATGTTTATGAGGTACAGAATACAGAGTTGGAAGGGACCTTGGAGGTCTTCTGATCCAACCCTCTGCTCAGGGAGGAGACCATTCTGGACCAATGGCTCTCCAATCTCTTGTTAAAAACCTCCAGCGATGGAGCACCCACAACTTGGAAGCAAGCTGTTCCACTGATTAATTGTACTCATTTTTAGGCAATTTCTCCTTTGTTCTAAATTGGATCTCTCCTTGATAAGCTTCCATCCATTACTTCTTGTGGTTTGAAAAATAGGTCAACTCCTCTTCTCTGTGACAGCCCCTTAGATATTGAAAGACTGCTATTATGTCACCCCTAGTCCTTCTATTCATTAGACTAGATGTAGCTAGTTCCTGCAACTGATGGGCAAAGTTACGCTGATGCAGCTTATTTGATTACAATCCTGTTGATAAAATTAAAGAATTCATGTTTAGGAAGTGTAAGACTGGCTCTTAACTCAGAACAGAAAAAATTAATCACTCATCAAACTGATCATCACACAGGCTTTCATTCTTCAATAAAGAAGGAATTAGTTGTTCCTTTAAGTTCCATATGGATATACAATATCTTCTAATTCTTAACTTTTAATCAGCAGTTGAGACTAGAGTGTAATCAAGATGTTATTTAATATATTGTAGGAATAAATGCTTGTACTTAAGATGTTATTGCACAGCTTTTAGTTATTAACAATGCCTATCTATACATTTTTCCTCTCTTGATTGGCACTTGTGAAAAACACAGACTCTCCCACACTTGCAGTGGTCAGTCCTCATTGGTTATAGTAATTGCTGAATTGAAGAATGTGTAATATGACTGTTTTATCCATGCTGAAACAATACATTGGAGACCAAAATTTAAGGCACCATTATGGTCTCTACCCCAGCAACGGCCAGCAACGGCCATACTTCACTGTATATTGTTTGCTGAAGAAAGAACTCTATGTCAGCCAGCTGCTGCTTACACCTATGTCTCATGGAAAAACATAACTAGAAACTGGTTTCTATTAATCTGAAGATAATAACACGTAATGTAGAATATTAGATCAGAGTAGGAAGAGAAAAGAAGGGAATCTGATTTCTTTCCTGCTTTGAAAATATTCCTAGCAGGTGGAAAAGATAGCTGAAGTTCTCTCTCTGGTTTGATATTTGCCCAGTTTATACAACTGAAGTGCTAGGTAACTGGCTTCAGAGTCAGCTGCACAGGCAATGAATGTGAACTACATTTCTCACCCAGCTTATATTCACACAGTAATAACAGCTCTGTTTCCATTGTCATATCAGAAATGGCAGTCTTATCTGCTGAACCTCCATTAGAAAAAGATTCCTAGCTCCCTTATTCCTAGGATAATTTGTTGAGATAGCTATAATCTAATTGTACTCCACAGCTGCACAACCAGAAGCCTTTTTACCTTGGGGGCTCCTTCTTATTTGGCACGGAATACGGAATATTTGAGTGATAATTCAGGTTTCTCATCCAAGACAAGACAGTAAAAGGAGGATAGGCAATGTTCAGCCAGTTCCTAAGCAGCAATTATAATTTCCTATCACACAGGCAATTAATATGGTCCAGCAAATGATAAAGTACACCAGACGAAGGCATATCACAAGGGCCATTATCAGTGGCACATTCAAGAGAGTCATTAACAGAACAAAAGTAAATGTAGAAGTGTAACACTTTCAGTGTTACATAAAATATATTGCCAATTAAAACCATAAGACAAACCATTTTGCCAAGGCTATTTCTGAAATATAGTTTTGTGAAACTTTGATTAGCTTAAATAATGCATGACTGACTAATTCTAGTCTAAAAACACCACTGAAATTTTTTGGCTTTTTTTTGTGAAAAAAATTGCTTTAATATACTGTAGAAGATAAAAGAAAATTTAAAAAGGAAGAAGAAAGGAAATAAAGAATATGTTTGTGTATGTATATTTTATTAAGATATTCAGGCTTTATCATACCAAATAATATTGATCGGTCTTTCCATGATGTCCAGAAAGACCCACTGAATAATCAGAGAAGGAACATATGTCATCAGGTCACGATTACATTAGTGTCTTTCCTTATGCCTCACGCTCAATAAATCCATAGTTCTACATATATTCATAAGCTTCAGATAGTTGTTATATAATTTACAATTAAATTTACATTTTAAAATTGTATTATCTTCTTAAAACCACATTAACAAGCTAATAGACATTAAATCAAAAAGAATAATATTGAGTCAAGGCAGTGGATAGTTGTTCCCTTGATCATTTTACAGGAGCATAATATGTAACTGTTATTAAACATTCTGAGGTGTCCAGTAAGCATGAACAAAATTAACACAATCTTAAACTCATCAGAAAACAATATTCTTCAAGATGTTTAACCATTGATTTACTAACATGGGTTATTTCAACTCTTTAATTCAGGGTTCTTGAAAATAATTGATATACGACTTAGCAATGCTCTTTAATTGCATATTAAAAATACTTTCAGTTTAGAATAACCTAGCACATATTTCAATCCTGATAGCAATTCAAGAATTTTATATGCTTCTAATGGATGGTTTAATTTACAATAGCCATCATTTTCTTACTTCATGCTCCTGTGTTATTAAGTTAAAGATGAAAGGAATTTTTCACTTAATACTTTTCAAGATTCCATAGTTCTTGCAAAAAGCTACTGTTTTCTTAACATTTCTGATAGGTTCATTTTCTTTCTCTTCTTTTTCCTCAAAATTTATGACATTGGAGGTTGTATAAAATGTTCCCTTTTTTAACAGATTAATCTGAACAGTTCCATGGAGGTTATAAGCAGGGAATCAATTATGGTGGCTTACAGTGAACCTGTCCATCCTATTATGCAGTTTGATCCATCTGATTCCAGTTACCTGTATTTAATGACTTCTCATCAGGTAAGATTATTTCCCAAACCCACCTTTCTATTATCACGAGATCTGTGTTGATTAAAACATTTGTAAGTGTGAATTTAATCAATTAGGGAGTTTCTCCAAACTCTTTCTACGTTATACTTTTCACTGCTGCACAGATGATATAGTAAGATAGTACTTCTTATAACATATTATTAATGTTTTCAGAATAATTGTTGGTTTTATTGGCTTGTCTTGAAATTTACATTTTTGCATTGTCATTGTTACGAAATTATTGCTCCATCATTCCTCATCACTGATTATACTTTGTAGGGATGGTAAGGGCTGTGGGATGCCACATTTTTCTTGCTTGGATAGATCATGGATAATTATTGGATGTATTTTGTAAGTTTACCAGCATAGCTTTTCATATCTTATTGGCATGATGAGACAGGATTTTTCTCAAACAAGCCATAATTGGAGGATTCATGTTTCATAGTAAGTCTAAAAAGAAAGAAATCATTATTTAGGAGTATGCGTGAATCAAACTATTGAATGTTTCTGAGAAGCAGATTTAATACACTTTTAATCTGCCCTTGATGATGTATTAGATGGAACAAGGTGGAAAATAAAACATTTATATCAATACAGTTAAGATTGATTATTCACTATGAGAAAAAAACAATGTATTGAAAACACAGCAGAAATCAAATCTTATAAAGGGAAAGGCTGAAAGTTGGCTGATACATTTCTCTTGTATAATTATGCTTTCCTACTGTTTGTGTTTAATTACGGTGGTGATAGGTTCACTATTGGGAGACTTGTAGGGCAGGCTGGGGACAGATTTACCCGGAGAAAGTCTATGTGGTTGTTGTGGAAAAAACCACGATACTTACATCAGAAGACAAGACCACGAAGGGTTGGAGAAGACAGGTTTATTTGTGCACAATGGTTCAGAGCATTAGCATGACAGATTCTGAACACTGGGTGTGTTAGGGGACATTTCCCATCTACCCAAACTAAAAGTCATTACAAATTTGATCGTACATTACATTGGTCAACAATTTTTTTTCAAAAGGTTTTCTTTCCTGAAGTAAGGTTATGATAGACCCCTTCAAACTAAATACAAATATAATTTCAGAAAGATTTATCATGTGGGAACCTTGAGAAATAGAAATTAATTCTTAGTTATTATAATGTGCTGCATGAGTTCAACAGGGCTAAAAGTATTTTGCTGTTGATTTTTGTTTGTACTCAGTGACGGATTCATCTTGCTGCATTGTCTAACAATAGTTAGTCAGCATTGATGGACAGTTGCCCTGATACTGTTTTTCTATTGTGGCAATGTCCTGGTGAAAACTTTCATCATGTTCGTCCTCGGCTGCGCTTAGATTTTTGGAGAAAGAAGTCCAAGTGTAAATACAGGAAATATGTCTTCATTGACATGTTGCACTTCATGGTCTTGTATGTTCTCAGATGTTTGTCAACCAGCTGAATGGAGTTTTTTCCTCTGTCTTCTTCTTTACTTCCTCTTTTACCACAAAGTTCAAAGTTCTGGTTCTTGTTCTTCTGGCAGCTTCCAACGTTGTTATTTGATGCTGTTGTAGTGTGTCTTTGATGTTGTCTCTCCATCTTCTTCTGGGTCTTCTTCGTATTCTTAGACCTTCTCCTCTTTTTGTATATGCCTTGTACGGTATGGAATCTCAAGACATCCTCACCAGGTGAGCAAACCACTTTATTTGCAGTTTATTGTAAGTAGTTTTAAGATTGGTTCTATGCCAATTCTTTCTTTTATGATCTCATTTCTGATCTTATCTCTCCTGGTCACTCCAGCAGCTTTCCTCATATGTCTCATTTCCATGGTGATTAACTTTTGTTTAAGTTTTATTGTAAGTGTCCATGTTTGGCACTGGTATCATAAGGTGGGAAAGAATACATTGTGTTTGAGATGCTTCTTTATGCTGATAGGTACTGCCTTATGTTGTAGGAGTGGAGCTAGCTATCCCAATACTTGGCTGGCCTTAGTGCATCATATGTTCATGTCTTCGTCCATTTTACCATCTTCGGTGAATGTTGTTCCTAGATATTTGAACTTTGATACTTGTTTTATGCTGGTTCCCCCTATAACTAAGTTTAAGTTGGTTTAAGTTATATTTAAGTTGGTTCTCTGTAGTTGCCAAGAAAATTCTCAATAACATCCTTGAATGCTTTCTAGGCAATTTTCTCAGGCCTCACTAACAGATCTTCGAACTGCTTGACATTGATGATATATCTGATCTGTGGACCAACAAAAATGCCTTCCTTAATCTTGGCATCATTGGAAACATCTGTCTCAAATAACAAAAAAATGTACTTTCCTTGTTCAGCACTTTCACAAAATGTTTCATCAGTCTGCGTTTTATATGCAGCAGAGGCAAAAAATATCTTTGTCAGGTCAACAAGTGGTTCACGTGCCATGTTTTTCTGTCCTTAGAACCAAATTATTTTGGAATGATGTTTCTTTTTAATGCAATGCGACTCTCTTGCACAGCTGTCCTAATTGCATATGTAACAATAGTACTTGGTATATCTGAGCAGCAGACTCAGTACTTTTAGATCTCCATAAATATCCCAGTTGTCCTTGGTGTAGTGGATGTGCTTCAGCAACAGTCCCATGTTTTTGTATGTTTCTTTCATGTATGCAGCATAGGAAACAGGTACTAACAGATTTTACACAATTGCCATTGTTTACAACAGAAGATTTCTACAAAATCTTCTGATAGGTTAAAATTACAGGTTATTCTTGTGATTAGCTGCCAAAAATCTGTAGGATACAACCAAAAGTGCCCAGGAAACAAACTCTTTATTGTTCAGTGTCACAATTAATCAGTTGCTATCTTTACTGTCTAATTGAAAAGAAAATGAATTTGGTATTCCTTGCAAGCTTCAGTGTTCTAACCAATAATTTTCTGTTTGCTATTTAACCTCTGAGCTGTAATTCCTTAATTAATATTTCCAGTATACAAAACTCATATCTTGTTCCTAAATCATTTATCCCCTAACCATTTTTGATCAAAATAGTTTACTGGTAGTCCTTGCTTAACAACTGTAATTAGGACGACAATATCCATTGTTAAGTGATGTTTTTGTTACATGAGATATCACGTGACCCCAACGAATGTACAACTTTACTTCCATCGTGATCATTAATTGCTAGCTTCTCCATTGATTTTGCTTATCAGAAGTTGGCTGCAAAACATGCAAATGGCAATCACACAATCAGTCTTGATTATGTGATCATTGGGATCCGGCAACAGTTATAACTGCTAAACTGCTTATAAAGTTATTTTTTCAGTGTCACCATAACTTTAAACAGTCGCTAATAGGCAATCATTAAGTGAGGACTACCTGTACTTAAAAAACAAAAAAGATGCTCAACTCTTGGTGATTATGTGGACACACTATTTAGTTTTCTTGGGAGTAATATGTAATTGTTTCCCCTTCCATTGCCTTTTTCTGGGGGGGGGGGAAATGTTCCAACTAAGCAATAGCCCTGAATTTGGTTTCTGATCCAAATACTAATCAAATCCAGCCTTGCTTAGTTTCCAAGCCTATAAAAGCTTGAGCAGGTGTTGCCATCTGCTGAGATATAGTGTACGCCATATTAATCTATTATTAGCAATAATACTTAATGTGGAAACTGTCAAGGGAAGAGGAATGGGTATTCTGCTTGCAATATAATCACAATATGTTCTATGTAAACTACAAAAGGCAAGATTAAAATTTTAAATTACGAGATGTAATAATTTGGTAGAAGCTATGCAACATTTGTGTCTGCACCCACACAGAATGCCTTTTGTTGTTATGAATGACATCTTTAAAATGAAAAAAAAGGGAAATTTAATAAATAAAGTATAGGGAAAACCAGCTGTTAAAACACGCCAAGTCCTTTGTAAATATCAAACAAACATCATCTATTTGTGAGAGAAAATCTCATTCCCTGGGTGAAGAATTTCAACTGCCCAGAGATATTGCCAACCTGTGTCAGAATGATTTGTCAATCTGGTTTTGTTTATTGGCAGAAATAGCTTCTGAGTGCCTTCATATAAATGTATGTGGAACTAAGGCCATCAGGGAGCAGTAAAATTCTGAATGGGGTCAGTGTTACTGCAAATACAAAAGGCTTATCTTACATTTGAATGTGGTTTAGACAAATACCTTAAGTGATTGATCCAAATGGCAGACTATATGGCAGTATTCTATTAAATTCTTCTCAAATCTAACATTTATAAAATAAAGACATCTTAAGAGAGTAAAAATGTTTGAGGTCGGTAAAAATCCAAATTTATGCTTAGCAAGAAATATCCATGGATATTTTCGAGCCAGTTTCCATCTCCCACGTTCACTTATATCTGCAGTGGATTTTTGTAAAACTAAAAATGCTATTCTCAGATATTGGAAGAAATTTGGACCAAATATATTACCCATAAAAACGCACTAGCTTTTCACAAACACCTTGAAGCAAATTGCAAGTATTGATATTAATCATTTTCTCTTCTTAAATATGTTATAGTGTTTTGCGTTTTTCAGGCAATTATAGTTGTTGATATACTTTTTATTAATCAAATCTTCCTTTTTTACTACTTACTGTGATTCATGTAGCAGAACATAGTTCCACCTGAGTAATGAAGCTATATTATTAAAGTGTGTATTCATGCGTGTTTCTCTCTCTCTCTCTCTCTCTCTCTCTCTCTCTCTCTCTCTCTCTCTCTCTGTGTATGTGTGTATGAAAAACAATTTCTAGGACAGTTATTTTTTAAAAATATATATTTAAAAAAACAAACTCATGGAAAGAAAAAAGCAAAATGCAGCAATTTTTATTAAAAAAGAAATGTAGAAGTTATCATGTTCTTTTTGTTTGCTTATTATTTATTTATTTATTTATTTATTTATTTATTTATTTATTTATTTATTTATGCAAATAGGAGACAGATGTTAGCATTCTGTTAAAATATACATTTTTTCATTTTTTCCTACCTGGAATATTCAGAACATATAATAATATTGAAAATATGAATAATAAAATAATTAAAATAACAAAAATAAAAATCATCTTAAATTGTTACAGCTCTTTCCATCTTAGACATGTATGCAATTGCTTCAGTCAATGAATTTGTATTACAATTCTTTGCTAACCCTCCCCCTATATTTTTTTTAGGCAGCATGAACTGTATAGCACAGTGATGGCGAACCTTTTAGAGACCGAGTGCCCAAACTGCAACCTAAAACCCACTTATGTATTGTCGGGTACTGAGTGGGTGTGGCCCATTGGGTGGGTGTGGTCAATTGGGTGGGCGTGGTCCACTGTGTGGGCGTGGCTGCAGTGGTAACGGCAGAACTGGGTGGGATTAAAAAGTTCAATCAATCAATTCCAACTTTGCAAGATCTTTTTTTTTCCCGCGAGAAGTTGAAATTGACTGATTGAACCTTTTTTTTTTTTGCACACGGTGGCGGAGGCCTAAAGCGAAAGAGTTTTATAAAACCCAGCTGAAGGCCTAGGACTGGGGCGATGGCGTGCGTGCCCACAGAGACGGCTCTGAGTGCTGCCTCTGGCACCCATGCCATAGGTTCGCCACCACTGGTATAGCAGCAAATCTCTGTTTCCTCCTTAAATAAGCTAGATATGAATATAAAAAGAGCACATGTACATGATTTTAAAACTAGGCAAAAAACTATGGAGGAGGGAAAAGTGGACTGGTCTTAAACCTTTTAAGTTTCCAAGAGCAAAAACACATTCTCTATAACTGCTTATCAAATCTAAATAAATAAATAAATAAATAAATCATTCAACGCATTATCCATGGATGGATGATTGTAGCTAAATTATCTCTGCTGAGGCTCATTTATATGTTTGTCTACTGTATATAATTCAAAGAATATTATGTAAAGCAAAAAACGACAGAGTTCTGTTATAAGCTCTATGAAGCTGCTGTTTTTGGAGGGGAACAATTCTATAGTAATTTAATAATCACTAAGTCTGGCAGATGAGCCTCCTACTAGCCAATATTTCAGTTTTCTAAATCTAAGGTTTAATTGAGATCAACTAGTATCTCATCTGTGTTTCATGAAAAGGAAATAGAACAGAACAGAACAGAACAGATCTCTATACCATTTCTGACAAGTGGCTGTCCAGTCTCTTCTTGAAAGTCTGCAGTAATGAAGCACTCAGAAGTTCTGAAGGCAAGCTGTTCCATTGGTTGATTGTTCTCACTGTCAGAAATTTTTGCCTTATTTCTAGGTTAAGTCTCTCCTTGATCAGTTTCTATCCATTGTTCCTTCCCTGTCCTTCAGGTGCTTTGGAAAATAGGTTGTTCCCCCTCTTCTCTTTGACAGCTCCTCAAATATTAGAACACTGCTGGGCACCATCCATATTCTGCTGATAATTGTTACTAATCTTTTGATCAGCCTGGATAACTATAAGATGCTTTGTTGCTGTAGTTAATTAAACAAGAGTCTGCTAATAATAGTTTGATTATTTAAAATTGTTACCTTGATTTTCTCTGTTACACAGATTGCTCGTGTGAAAGTAGCTGCTTGTGACCAATACACTAAATGTGCAGACTGCTTGGCTGCAGCTGATGCTTACTGTGGATGGTGTACCTTGGAGACCAGGTGGAATATTTTTGTATTTTATAACCCTCTTACAATAAGCCATTCTGAACATATAATTACTTAATATTATTGTAAACTTTCACCAGATTCATTGACTTCTACAATAATAAATAGCTGATGCAACTTCACAGGTTATGTAAATATAAATACAATCAAGATATTGTTGGATAAATATCATTTGAACAATTTTCACTTTTTTATGAGAATTCACACATAAGCTTAATTATTTTGTGGGGGAAGAAAACAAGTAGATTTGTGTATTATACTATGCATGAGATAGTCTAAGGCACATTAAATTTGAAAATAATAAAAACCCATGCAATCATGGGTTTATAATTATAATTTAATATAAAATTATCTGTCATGTGTATTACGTCATTTGCTTTTTTACTTCAAATGTGATATGATAAGTCAAAATATTGTTTTAAAAGTACTCTTAGCATAAAAAGTCATGGGCAGTATGCATATTTTGGACTAGTCAAAAGTCTTTGTAGGAAACAGGACAAAGCCACAACAATCAATTTATGTTTTTGAAGAATATTTTAAAAGAGTCTAGGGTAAACAGAAATAAGCCATATGAAATTGAGGGAAAACATTGAATAACTACCTGACATTCTATTAAGTCAGCAAAGTTCAAAAGCTGACCACCTTATTTCCATGGATTTAACAGCCATTTTTTTCTCTATCTTTGTTGGGAAGCACCCAGCCAGGCAGGGAGGAGAATTCAAGGGTGGAGTTAGCCTGGAGTCACTGCACAACCACAAAAGACTGACCCCTCTAAGTTTCTTGGGGCTTTATCTATTTGTTCCCAAGGGAAGGCTGCCAGTCTGAGGCGATTCTTGTATTATAGGCAGAAAAAAAATAAGGTAGTTAGCTTGAACTCTGCATATATGGGTCTGGTTATTCATGCCTGACAAACTTAGATGTCAAAAAAATAAAAATAAAATCAAGATAAACAGAAGGCAAACAATGGAAAAATATACGAATCATTCCTAATCATATCTCTTGTGTTTTGATTATGAGGTTAACATTTTAAGATAATGGCTATCATACTTAGTGAAATGACAAACATGGAGACAGTTTTTCAAGAAAATTAATAATTGATTTTCTTCTAAAGGTCTGATGTCATAAATGTTCTACTTATTTTAGGTGTTCACTACAGCATGAATGTGCCCATTCGGAAGAGTCCTATTTCTGGATCAGTGCCAATGAGGGAGTACAACAATGCCCTTCAATGACAACAATGCCTTCAGAAATAAATATCGAGAACGAAAATGAGGTACATCAAGTGGGAATTACAATATCTGTGAACATATTCTCTTAAGCAAGGGGAACTGATTGTAAAGCATTATGAACAATATTTAAATAATTTACATGCCCCCCCCCCATCTCATCCTGTAACAATACCTCTCGGCAGTGTACAAGGATTACAACAACAGCTATAAACAATGATCCATGTCACCCAAGGTAAACAATAAATCCCAATCATAAAAAGTCACATCAGCAACATAGTGAAACAGCCTTGTGAAAGGTTGTCAGGGTCAGAGCCATCTAGATCTCTGCAGAGGATATTGTTCCACTGGGCAAGTGTTGACACATAGAAGACATCTTGTAATTTTACCAACACAATCTCTGAATGTTCAGCTGCACTTGTTATTTTTACTCATAGAAGCAGCAGCTTTGCTCCAAACATTTAATTTAAAAATACAGTATTTTCAAAACCTGTTTATCCATGTCATTTAATTTTTATTCATTATTAGAATAATAACATCTTGTTGTTCACTTTTAGGGTATGATAATCCAAATAAATGGGAACATTCCCAATATGAACGGAATGGAAATAGCTTGCAATTATGGAAATAATATCCAAACTACTGCTAGAATTCATCCCCAATCTCACAACCAAGTAATTTACTGCAGTTTTCTTCCCAGAGAGAGCTATCCAGCCTTTCCATTAAATCAAGGTATGTATGAAAAATGATGCTTTAAATAGTGATGATGATGTGATAATGACATTAAAGATGGCTTTCTTAGTTTTCTTAATTAAATTAAACTTTTCTTAATTTTAATTTGTATTTAGTATTTGCGTTTATTCAGGTAATGTTCCGACAGCTGGGACGTGTTTCATTAGATCAGTGATGGATTTCTGAAAACTTGGTTTGTTGAAATGCATTTGCTGGTTTCTATATATACTCTGCAAGAATGCTTCAAGAGAATATGATTATAAAGTAGCCTTTAGGCCAATCCTGAGTTCTGCCCTAAGAAATTCTGTGTGGGAAAAAATATCCTAGGTATCATTATTAATTAAAAATCCTTATAAATGCACAAGAAGTACTGTGAACTAGAAGCAAAGACAAATTTTTAAAAAACTTTAATTTGTTCCTTTTAATAATTAAAACACATGTCTGCACAAAGATTTTTTATTCCTTTGCCTTTACATTTGTGTCATCCAAAATGGTATAAATTGAATTTAAGAGAAAATCTCATTAAAAATTGTTAATAATACAATTATAAATAGACAGGAACTACAAGAAAACTTATAGTTTTGCTTTTGTTATTGAGCTGATAGCACCACACTCGTCTCACACAGTCATTCCAATAATTCACATAACCATGGAGGGAGGGGGTATATCACAAGTGGACTTGTAAAATTCTGTTTTTATAGTCACATTCAACAAAAGTAGTTTTAGCCATTCTTTGGAGTTGATTCCTGGTCTGGTCTACCTGGTGGGGCTGAGAAGCTGTTGGAAAAGGAATGAGAGAATGGATATAGGTAGTGGTGAATTTATTCTTATTCTTATTTTATTTATTTGTATCCAACCTTTATTATTGTTACAAAGAACCCAAGGCAGCAAACATATCCAACACATATTCCTCCTCCTATTTTCAGCACAACAGTAATCCTGTGAGGAAGGTTGGGCTGAGAGAGAGTGACTGGCCCAAAGTCACCCAGTTGGCTTTCACGGCTAAGGAAGGATTTGAACTCATGGTCTCTTGCTTTGAGTGAATTCATAAGAAAAAAAAAGTTCAAGCTTCTTTGAGTGAGGGAATGGTGCCATCAGTTTTAAAAGAGATAGTAGTCTCTTCTGAACAGGCTATTATTATGGCCAGTTATCACTCTACGTTCAATTTTCCTCCTGATCAGAAATTACACAAGTCTTCCCCAGCCCAGGTGCTTTCCAGATGTGATAGCATCAACTGCAAAATGCCTCAAACACGGAGTATAACGTGTCAGTTTACATAAGACATGACATACATCTGCAGGATATTTGGCATGGTGTCATCCCTTCAAACTAGACCAAATCAGGAAACAGACTCCACAAAATTAATGGAACTCTTTTTAATTGATGCAGGACATAGTAAGAGAATCTTGAAACTCTGACAGTATTTTTCCCCCTCCCTCTTATCCAGGTAGTCCTCAACCTATGACTACAATTGAGCCCAAAATTTCTGTTGCTGAGCAAGACAGTTGTTAAGAGAGTTTTGCCCCATTTTACCACCTTTTTTGCCACAGTTCTTGAGTGAATCACTGCAGTTGTTAAGTTAGTAACATGGTTGTTAAGTGACTCTGGCTTCCCCATTGATTTTGCTTGTCAGAAGGTTGCAAAAGGTGCTCATATCTCCCCAGGATACTGCAACTGTCATAAATACATGCAAGTTGCCAAAGCATCTAAATTATGATCGTGTGACCATGGGGATGCTGCAACGGTGTGAAAAACAGTCATAAGTCTATTTTTTTCAGTGCTGTTGTAACTTCGAACAGTCCTAAATCAATGATTGTAAGTTGAGGACCATCTGTATCAAAGAGAGTTAAGACATAGCTAGTTTAAGTTTCTTTCTAATGGTCTCTTTCTTAAATCAGGTGTTGCTAACTGTCCCCATATACCTTCACCAAGGCCAGTTTCCTGATTCAATACAGAATGTCTGTGTGTGTAGCAAAAAAATAAATAAATTAGGTGGCACATGTTGAGTCATGTAAAAAAAAAACTTACCTGCAGTATTGAGCACTTGTCATATGGCTATCTCATTCATTAATGTTACCGGCATATACAGTTTTTCAGTCTGAAAGTTAAATTACCAGTTTTAAATCACCATTTGATTATTTGCTTCACTTTGTTTAGTGAAAGTAATTTGTCATGGTCATAAAATACTGAATAAATCTATTTATAAAGTTTGAATCCGTTTATCTTGGATATAGTTCAGGAGTCTTGCCAAAACAAATACTTTATATGAAAATCCTGACTCTTCAAACTACTGAATTTATGGTTAAATAATGGTGCATGAAAAATTGCTTCAAAATAAAGGATGAATGATTATGTCAACTCCATTTGGTTCATTTTCAAAATGTTTTGAATCTTGATTTTATCCCACCAAAAAGGGATATTTTTTAATGCATTTTAGTTACAAGCTCCATTCAAAAATTTAAAAATGTAAATATATTTTTCTGTATATTCTGATTCACATATCAGTTTCTCAATATTTAAAACAAACATTTTTTAAAAAACATTTTACTATTTTGTTATTTTACTAACAAAAACCCTCGCAGAGATAATTTACATTCATAATACATAATCATTCACAAAATACATATTGCCAGCTTTTCCTGTTTTATATATTAATTTGTATTTGTAATGTAACAAAATAATCTTGAGAGTGTTTGCAGAAGTTGAACTCTTGAGGAACTTCATCTCTTGAGTAAACAACAGTTTTGAATTTTTTCCTTTTTTCAGACATTCGTGTTGTCTTGAAAGTAAACTATGAAAAGAGTTCCCTTGTGACTTGCTTTTTTGGGGATTGTTTGTTTCAGATCATGTAATTATTCAAACTGCAGTACAGGTCAACGGAAAAAACATTGTGTGGGCCAATTTCACCATCTATGATTGCAAGAGAACTGGAAATATTTATCCAAAAACAGCGTAAGTGATCTCACGGTCTGTAAATTATAGAGAAAGGCAGGTTGCTTAGCTTAGGTTTGCATCAGAATTCAATGGTAGGAAATCCCTGTATCTTTGCTGGTGGTTTCAATTTAAGCAGGAGGAACTATTGTAAAATAGATAGTCCAAAATACTACATATTTAACATTTTGATTTTTTTAGATAGAGGGTTTCAAAATGTAGAGTTGTAACTCCCTGGGAATTACAGTAAATATTGTTTGTTATAGCACTTTTACAAAATACTCAATGCATCCGTAAAAATTTGCTGCATCCAAAATTTCAGGAAACATTTTAACTTGCCTTGATTAATTGTCATGGATTGGAGTTTTTTATGCAGTTAGTACTGTGGACCACCCCCACATTTTTGTGGACTATTACAGCTGAAAACTATCGATCATGACAAACTGTTATTGGATATTGACGGTTCATTGACATGGAACACAAATAATTGCATTTGTCTTCTGTCATAAATATTCATATGTCTGCAGCATCGGTTGCCAGCAAGGCACGTAACACTGTATTTGTAGTCTTTGAAGTGTCTGAAGAAGTGTATATGCTTGTGTCACTCAGAGTTTTTCCCTGTAATTTTAACAAATGTTAAAGCAATTACTAGTATGCTCGCTGCTAAAGAGGAAAAGCAATTCTTCTGACACATCTCTGTTGACAGCTCTTTGAATGTAAAATTCCCGACAAAAATTTCTCCCCTCCCTGAATTTTGGAGCAGGGTACAAAATTAGTAGAAAGATTTAAGAGATCCAGTTTGGTCTAGTGCAGCGGTTCTCAATCATCCTAATGCTGCGACCCCATGCACCCATGTGACCACACGTGACCACACGCACGTACCCATGTGACCCACACGCACACACCCATGTGACCCACACGTGACCACACATGACCCACACGCACACACCCACATGACCCACACGTGACCCACATGCATGCACCCACATGACCACATGTGACCCACACGCACGACCACACGTGACCCAGGAGCATAGAGATGGCTCTCCTGCTCGAGCTAGAGCGACCCCCTCAGCCGACCGAATCTCGCCGCCGGGAAGGAGAGGAGAGAAAAGAATGGGAGAGGGGACAGGAGAGGGGGAGAAAGGGGGGTAGAATTTAGAAAAGGAAAGAAAAAGAAACTTTTTTGCGGAGCCGGCAATCGTGGAGCAAGACGCCCGTTCGGTGCGGCGGCAGGCCGGCAAGCCCAGGCGCTCCTGGGCGGCCATGGCAAGCGGCAGCGAGGACGCAGGCCGACCACCGGCTGGGCCACCAGCTGGCCCAGCCCAAGGGAGGTAAGCACCCGCCGGGCCCCACGCGCGCCAGCAACCCTCCCTGCGCCCGCCGCTGCTCCGCTAGCCTTACCTTGGCCACTGCACGTTTGGTGCGGCAGCAGGCCCAGGCGCTCCTGGGTGGCCATGGCAAGCGGCAGCGAGGACGCAGGCCTCCCACCGGCTGGGCCACCAGCTGGCCCAGCCCAAGGAAGGTAAGGCACCCGCTGGGCCCCACGCGCGTCAGCAACCCTCCCTGCACCCGCCGGCCTCCCACCTCCCACCCCTGGCCCTCTTTTACTTACATTTAGGAGTTGCTCAGCAGGGAGGGGTGGAAACGTCCAGAAAGCTCGCCTTAGCTGCAGACAACTTGCAGCACCGTTTGCAGACTGGGACTTTTGGCGGGCTCAGCAGGGCAGAGACAGCCTGGACAATTCCTATTGGCTTTTGAAAGCCAATAGAATTAGACTCTTTTAAAGAGAGTCTATTCTATTGGCTTTCAAAAGCCGATTCTATTGGCTTTTGAATGCCAATAGAATAGAGTCTCTTGAATAGAGTCTATTCTATTGGCTTTCAAAAGCCAATAAAATAAGAGGGAGCAGCACAGCTAAGGAAAAGGGGGGAAAATGGCGGGGAAAAAATGGCGGACTGCGTTGTTTAGCGACCTCCGTGAAATGGTCGTTCGACCCCAAATGGGGTCGCGACCCACAGGTTGAGAACCGCTGGTCTAGTGGTTAAGACATCAGTTTAGAAAGTAGGAGACTGTGAGTTCTAATCCCGCCTTAGCCATGAAAGCCAGCTGGGTGACCTTGGGCCAGTCACTTTCTCTCAGCCCACCTCAAAGGGTTGTTATTGTGGAGAAAATAGGAGGAAGGTGTATCAGATATGTTTGCTGCCTTGAGTTATGTGTAAAAATAATAAAGGCAGGATACAAACAAACGAATATGAGAAGTCTACAAGTATATTGAAGTCTGTATGAGACAAGATATAATTCCATAAAGAACAAACAAATATTGATGAAAAATAAATGTGGAATGAAAATTATGAGTGGCTGTCTCAGGAATGAAAACTAGGAACCATACAAAAATAAGCAAGTTCATCTTTCTAATTTTAAAAAAAGTACAATTTTGAATGTGTCCGTTTCTGTTTGTTGGAACAGGAAGGTGTTTTTTTTTGTAAAGTTATAAAGTTTGTAAAGCTTTGTAAAACAGCTATCACTGTTTCATTTGATAAATAGATAAAATTATTACTAAAAATTCCCCCCCAATGCTAATTCCAGTGAATTTTTTAGTTTTATTGTGAGGTGGGAGATGGCAGAAGCAGAAACACATTTTTTTTTAAGTGGTCACAGCACCAAACAGTTGGAAAACCTTGTTGTAGATTTACTAAGCTAGAATCACTTTGTTATCTACAAGGTATTTTGGATGCCGGGCAGGATTGGCAGGAAAGATGGTATAAACCTGCCAAGAATTGCAGAGGCTGGGTTTTTAGAGCATTTCAGGCCATCTGGATGTGCTGATGGTTTGGGGCAATTTTTTTCTTTCCCATTTTCCCATGATAATATTCTTGACTGAAAGCTTTAAAGTTAACCCTCAGAAAGCTGGCCTAAGGAACAAACAACTACATTTTTGAGATTGTTTAATGTATATGTAGATATAGTTGGATATTGTGCTTGGCTTAATTTTAATTCCATCAGTTATTAATAGTAGTATGACAGAAGCTGTTTTTGCATGATTTTTCTTGCTATCTTTTTAAAGCAATTTATTTGGGGTTGTTAGGAGTTATAGATAGTAGCAAATGCTATCTAAAGTGCATTTAGTATAATTTTAAAAATTCTGAGTCAAGAACAAGCAAATATTTTCACAAAATGACCTGCCAATCCCAAGGTATGATACCAATTATGTTAATACATTGTCCTAAACCAAGTTTAACTATAATTTATTGAATTAACCAAAAACATTCTCATTTCTAAACCGAACTAGCTGTTTACAGTGGATATGAGAAAGGGAATGTATTCTGCAAGAATAGTAGTAAGCAAAATAGTAAGCAAAAATGTGGAAAAAAGACATAATCAAAATGGAAAGTAACGACAGAACAGAAACAGAGCTGCATAATAAATAGATTACATCTATTCTAAAAGAATAATTTACTTGCATGGGCTAATGCTGAAATTACTGAAATAATATTCTTCAGAATTAAAAATTAGATGAGTATAACTGCAAACATGCGATATTTTAAATGCTGCATTTAAGTTGCTCATAAATATCTGAAAAGTGCAATTCACAATTCAGAAATCCCTCTCTACAATAATTTGGTATTGAATATGTACTATTTTGGATTATATAATTTATGATTTTCTCCTGCTGCTTAAAATAAAACCTCCACCACAACCAACAACAACAATATATATGTGATAACAATAGAAGGGATATTTGTAGCTCGGGGTTGAACTGCGGGGTCCTTGAAGGCATCCATGAACACCAATGAGCAGTCAAAAGACATGATGAAAACTCTTTAATTGCCTATCACAAGGATAGATTTTACCATAGTTTCAGCTGGGAAATGTGAGTGTCCAAAAACACTAAAGAATTCTTGGAAGTTTGGAACTCAGACAAATCAGCCATCAACAGGTACATTGAAATAGGCAACATCTACATTCCACTCAAAAGAGACAATAAAAAAGCTTAAAAAACCCCACAACACCCCTTGATGAGCATCTAGGTAAGTAGAGCTTAATATCAAGCAGTAATAACAACAGCCTAGTCAAGGAACCACCAAGAACACTCCCACCAACACTGACAGGGCAAGCCCCTTGAATATAAGCAGAGAGCAAGCCCCACGACCTTCTAGCACCGATGAGCCATGGTGGCACAGTGGTCAGATGCAGTATTGCAGGCTAACTCTGCCCATAGCCAGAAGTTTGATCCTGACCGACTCAAGGTTGACTCAGCCTTCCATCCTTCCAAGGTCAGTAAAATGAGGACCCAGATTGTTGGGGGCAATATGTTGACATCTGTAAACCTGTTCTTAGAATGCTGTAAAGCACTATGGAGTGATATATAAGTCTAAGTGGTATTGCTGTTTCTGTGTTACCTAGTTGTGTAATAAAATGTCTTCAAGAAAACAACCAGAAAGCACCAAGGATCTCGTAGATGTAATAAAATTTGTTCGCTTATCAGACATAGTAGCAAAGGATAATCTCATGGCTGCTCCACCATACATACACACAGACAGTTTAAAATATTTTAGATTTTCAATAGATAGTTTTACAATAAGCCATAACAGTATTTGCAGATTCATTATGAAAACAAAGCTTCAAAGAAGACACTGGTATACTTAGTAAATGAAGTTTCTTTTATATATTTCAGGTGTATCAGTTGCCTCTCAGCTAAATGGAAATGTTATTGGTGTCCTAGAAGAAGCTCCTGTGTATCCAACGTGACTGAATGTGAGAATTCAGTACAGATTACTGTAAGGCACATAACAGTATAGTTGTTTTTTTTTTAAAAAAATCTTGGTTTGTTTCTCTTGGGTTGGGGGAAAGTAATTGCTGCCAACAAAGGCTTTTTAAGAAATATTATAGAAACACTTATGTTCAGAAAATGTTGCATATCATCGAGGGGGGGCAGGGAGAGTTTTGGAGGACTGGATCTGGATGCATTTCATAGCATGCTTACAAACCGCTGAGATTTCCAGTGCACCACATCTTATTCTATTTATAGATTGCCCAGTTCCATTACAACTGTGTGCAGCATAAAATATACAAAATTTAAAGTAAAACGATCTACACAAAAATAATATCTGGAGAAAAACAACTACTGTGTCACAAATCAAATAAGAGGCCCATCTCCTATACTAGCCAGGTTTTAAAGGCATATCTAAATATGGTCAGGGTGTGGCCTATACAACCTCTGGGGGGAGAGTAGAAGAGGTGAGATTGTCAAGAACTGTCAAGCCTAGGCAATAGGAAAGCCAGCAGGAAGTTGCAAGTCCCATACACCTTGCAAGCAGGCCACTGGAAAGATAAGATGTGCAAGTGACAGGCGCAGGTGCGGGGATGTGTGCTATAAGTGCTGAGGCCAGATTTATCCCAGGAAAAAGCCGTACATTCCAGAGTGACTTGTGATCTTCCCTGCTGGCTTCCTCGTGTAATAGTTATCAAGTTAAATATCTATCAAAACTATCAAGTTATATTCTTGATAGTTGTGCAATGCCACTAATAATACAACTTATTTAACTTGTATAGCAATATGGTTTATATTCCAATTAGGGGGGGCACTGTGGCCTAGCAATTAAGACACTGGACTTATCAGGCGAAAGGTTGACAGTTCTAGACCCAAGTACCATGTGACGGGGTGAGCTCCTGTTCTTCCCCCAGCTCCTGCCAACCTAGCAGTTCGAAAGCATGCAAATGCAAGTAGATANTATATACCGCCCTATCTCCCTTACGGGACTCAGGGCGGTGAACAGGCGATAATAAAAATCACAATAAATATTAAATAAAAAGCCTGCTCTAAAATACCCCCTATAAAAACCCCTACCAAAACACAATCAAAACTACGCCAGGCCGGCCGCATGGAATAGATGGGTTTTCAAGGCTCGGCGAAAGAGGCGCAGGTCCGCAGTTGTACATAGGTCGGGGGGTAGGTCATTCCAGAGGGCAGGAGCTGCCACAGAGAAGGCTCTCCCCCTGGGGGTCGCCAGCCGGCATTGACTGGCCGACGGCACCCTAAGGAGGCCAGTATGTTTAATAGTCATGCTGGCTACCTGATTAAGGAAGCGTCTTCAGACAGCTCTGACTCCCTTGGCTAGGAAACGGAGATGAGCTCTGTCCCCTAGAATGAGACATGACTGGACAGGGGAGACCTTTACCTTTACCTTTTTTACTCCAAATATATCATTAACTGGAGAAAATCTAGTTTTCTGTCTCTTTGGGACCCCCTACATCTCTAGAGTACCACAAGTTCCTTTCTGAGGTCTCTGTCTTTCTTGGCTTTGGCTACTCTCGCTGGCTGTTTCCCCTGTCTCTTCTAATATACAATTTGCTTCCTTCTCTTTCTTGATGTTTGGCACTCTCTTTTCAATTGATCATCAATAATGTCTTTGATTTTCTTGGTGTCCTGAAAGTCCCAGCCTTTAAAACAATTCCCAGTGTTTTTGAGATGGTCATCATATGCTCAATATTCACATCAGAGAAACTGGTTTGCTTTGTTCTTCCACTTTAGCTTGACTTGACTTGGAACTTACACATGAGCAGATTGTAATGTGTTCCACAGTAGGACACTCAACTTTGACACTATAATTGATCTTTCCACCTCCTTGTACCAATAATATAATCAGCTTTGACTTCTGTGTATTTCATTTGATGATATCTTTTGTTGTTTGAAGACTGTGTTGAAGAAATCATTGCTTGGCAGAAGCTTTCCCCCATTTAATTTCAATTTCCTAGGCCAAATACTTCAACTACATTTTCTTTATTCCTTCCTTCCTTACTTTGGCATTCCAGTTTTCAACCACAAACATCATATTTTGCTTGGGTGTTCTATCAATTTGAGATTGATCTTAATAATAAAAGATATCAGTCTCTTCTTCATGTCAGTTGTTGGAGCATATCCTGAATAATTCTCATTATAAAGGACTGTCTGCAAATCCAGTTGATATTGTTTGGTTATTGACTGAATTTGTACTTAGGTAATGTCTTTGCTATATCCTTCTTCATGACTTTGAAAGTAATATAATTCCTTTTTTTTTTTGCTTTTGGCATCCTCAGTAATAAATAGTATGAACTTCTGATTGAAAGTGTGTAATTTCAGTTCATTTCAATTCACTGATGCCTAAATTGTCAGTATGTAGTCTGTTCATTTCATCTTTTGCTGAAGAGCTTTCTCGTGTTCATATTTTTTTATGTTCTTTGTTCCCATTCTAATTCTGTCTTCACAACTTGGAGTCAAAACATCCCAGCATCCACTATATATGGCTGTTAACACCAACTTGATAGCACATAATAAATCAGTGGCAACATCAACCATTAGACTTCCCAAAGGCTTTAATCTAGCTATGTCATAAACACCATTAATACTCTGATTAAGAATAAATAGGCAACTTTGTTGTAAAAAGAAGCATTAAAAGCTACTTTTAGGGTGCTTTTAGGAAATGCACATCTCATCAAAGTAGAAATTACATTAAATTATATCAAAGGTGTATATACTACCTATTTTAAATATTAGTGTCAATTAAAAGTAATGGTGAAATCCCAGATTCGTCTGAAAACTAAATATAATTTATACATTTGTAGTAGATCCAATTAAGCATTGATCCTTTGTTTCTTGGTGTTCTGCAGTATTGGAGAGTCATACCGTAAATATGAAGCTTATTTTGATCAGTTGTTTGTCTATGGCACAAGCCTATCCGGCTTATTGCTTTGTATGCATCATGTTGTTTCTCCTCATTTCAATGTCCCGAGTGCATTTTTTAAAAACCTGTCTAGTTGCAATAATTAGAGTCTTTTTGGAAAGCAGCTTCACAGTCTTAGATCATAAGCACCGTTTAAATACAGAACCTTAGTAATAGATTTCTAAAGGATTAAACACCAAATGTGCAAAGGCATTTTCCATTCCAGGTACACTCAGGCAGCCATACCCACTGTGAAGCTGAATATACCAGGTTCATCCATTTAGAATGTAGTTGCTAGAGTGATTAAACATACGTATGCATGGTTTGCAGCATTCAGTTGATTTCCTTGGACTGGAAACAAAAGACTGAAGCATAGAAAGGGAGCAGCTGAGTTAGGATTTGGTAGGTTAACCCTTTGGAAGTGAACACTGGGCCTGTTAGCGATGATCTTCAATAACCATTTCTGCTTTACAGACTTTGTTTTAACAACAAAAGGCTCTTCGTTTGTTATTCACTCTTTAAATGTAAAAGAGGGCAGAGGTCCCCAACCTTTTGGGCACCAGGGACCGGTTCTGTGGAGAAAGGTTTTTCCACAGACCGGAGACCGCGTGGTTTTGTGTGCTGCTTGCATCCAATGGATGGGGCTTTGCTTGTTTGTGCGGACAGGTTGCTGGTATGCTGTGGCCCGGTACCAGTCCACAGACCAGGGGTTGGGGACCCCTGAAATAGGGCATGGTATTTATCCTCACTTTAGCAAGTGCTTTACAAAAAGTTGAGGAATTGCACATATTAAAGTGGCAAGTACCATTTTAAAACTAAAAGGCAGAGCCTATTTTTCATTGCTTGATGTGGAAAAAGCCCTGGTGATGTTATCTAGTTGGGTAATGAAATTTCTGGAAGAAAACAACCAAGGAACCCAAAGAGTTTTTAATTTACTTTTGGCAAGACCTCAGTACAGCTAATCCTCGACTTACGACCGCAATTGAGCCCAACATTTTTGTTGCTAAGTGAAACATTTGTTAAGTGATTTTTGCCCCATTTTATGACTTTACGTGCCACCGTTGTTAAGTGAATCACTGCAGTTATTAAATTAGTAACATGGTTGTTGAGTGAGTCTGGCTCCCCCATTGACTTTGCTTGCCAGAAGTTCTCAAAAGGGGATCACATGACCACGGGACACTGCAACCGTCATAAGTATGACTCAGTTTCCAAGTGTCTGAATTTTGGTCACATGACTATGGGGATATTGCAGTGGTCGTAATCGTGAAAAACGGTCATAAGTCACTTTTTTCAGTGCCATTGTAACTTTGAATGGTCACTAAATGAACTATTGTAAGTCGAGGACTACCTGTATTACAATTTTCAAAACTGAGATATGACCCAATGAAAATTCAGTATAGCACTAATTCATAATAATCTGTCCTTAAGAGTGTAAGCATATATTTACATAGCAACACGTTTGATTCAAATAGATAGGGATTTATTTTTTTTTGCCTTGGAGGGGGAGAGTTAGTTTAGAAGAGAGAATAAATTAGTACTGTTTTTTAGCTTGTATGGTAGAGAAAAAAACCATTCTGGTCTTCAGTTCCATTATTATTCCTCATTCCCTTGTTATGAGCGCAGCAAAATTGTTTTCTCCTACTGAAGAGAAGCCCTTACTTGCAACTAAAGCTTCACGTACATATCAAAAATGTGGAATTTAGATTGCAGCAAATGGCTTTGCTAGCCTAAGTGAAGATTTTTAAAGTATTATAATGACTGGAAGTGCATGTGTTTTTAAGTTAAGCAGCCAGTGCCCTATATTATTTGTTCTGACAGCTGTAGAATCCTATCATTTTCAGTGATACTTAATTTTGCTACTTCTAGATATAGGAGAGCAACCATTAATTTGCAGGAAAGACTAATAGCATTTTAAATGAATAGGGAACTGAGCAATTCAGAGAAGTTTTAAAAAGCAGGGCTTCATTTTTTTTCCCAATGATATTTTGGGTAATGGTTTTTTGTTTTTTTTTGTGTGGTTTGATGTCTTATCTATTTTTCAGCTGTAGCGTTTGGCATTTCCTGTTGTAAGTAAAGATCTATAGTGTCACTGGGAAAAGGAAGAATGATGATAATAGAATTAGCCAGACTGAACATTTACAAAAAAAGGAAATTTTTTGAACATTCAATTTTTTCCCCTGTGTCACTCCCCACCCCCACCCCAAATGAAAGACACACTACATTTTCACAAGGCAGGGGATTATAGATAGCTAAATTGTTCTATCGTGTTTCTTTTTCTAGCAACTGAAGTGGTTGCTTTTACATCAGGTACTGTATGCAACCATTTTATTGAGAAGACAGGAAGAATCAAACAAGAGGCATTTTCTTCCTGCAAACAATTCTGTTTGCAGCATTTAAGATGGAGAACACTGCTTACCCCTTTAAGCTTTAGTTTTCCATTTATCTCACTCTTAAATAAATCACAAACTATTTAATGACAGCATTAAGAAGATTCTTGTCCATCATTGAAAACTGTTTTCTCAATTAATGTAATCCATACACATTGGGTTGTAGTTGTTTTAATAGAATATTTTGGTGAAAAATATAGCAAAGTCAGATTGTTTCTCTCTCCCTTTTCTTTTAGATGACCCAAATGATGAAGTGCCTCTTTATCGTAAACCCTATGTCTGATCCATTTATTTATACTGTATATAAATTATATATTTGGGGAAGAATGGCGAGAGGGATTTTTATATAGTGGAATTACCTTTCGTTTTCTGGCTGAAAGTTTAAATCTTTGTTTGGACGATGTTTCACAGAAATAAGAGAAATAACACAGTGTCCCCTTATTGGGTATATGGGTGACATATACATTTGATAAAATAAATAAAATTAAAAATGCTATTTATACCACTCCATTGACTTAGGAATGATATACTTCTTATGGAGCAGAGGGAGAAATCAAGAGTATTCAAGTCTGTGCTGTCACTACCACCACCACCACCACCACCACCAAGTGGAAAATTTATCAGAACATAGAGACTCAAGTGATATCTGAGAAAGGAGTGGCTTTTTTCAGCTATAGCTGGTTCATTATCTATTCTGTTCCTAGATTGGATTAATTTGGCTATGTGATCTTTATACTTGGAACATCTGTATTAGATTATTGCAGTGTATTCTAATTGATAGGTTACTGCAGAATGTTGTATTGTGTTATGGCATTGAAAAGGGCAATTAGAGCATATAATACCTATTCTGAAGATACCTTTAAGGTCATACAAAGCCCGTATTAAGTTTTAGTAATGGGATATCTGACAGAGAATGTGCTTTTCCTTTCTGTCACCTAACAACCAGTGGAGACCCCACTAGAGGGTGCCACAATAATTTGCTGTGCAACCACGTAAGAGAAGATATTCTTGATACAAGCATCCCCTCTCCCTTGAAGCTTTGCCATTGGTTTAAGATAAATTGATTTGCTCCAGATTTTAAAGAAATAGATGGTCTTGTGCCTTTTATCCCATTCCTTATGATCCCTGTATTATCTGTTTACTCATTTTCATATCAAGTTTTTAAGAGGGATTTTATTGAATTATTTATTGTTAAATTTGAAATGTGTTATAAAATATTTTTGGAATGCTTCTTGGATTAGCATTGTTTTCTAACTGAAATTATATAGAAAATAATAAGTAAATATCTAATGGTTTTGAATTTAGTAGTGATTTGAGGGGGGGCTGCAAGTGTTGTGTGTTCATGTATGTCTGTGTGTATACCCACATTACCTCAAAACTCAGCAGGTCTCAATATGTCAGCAATTTCAGTGTTTTTAATTTTTATTTAATTTTTTGATCCCTGAAATATTTGGTATCCCATATTTTGTGGTGCTCATGTATGCCAGGTAGCCTACCCCAGGATGGGTTTACCAAAACTTTTGATGGTAATGTAATTGTCTGCATAATAGAGGAAAAGATGTAATGGGAAGAATAAGCTCCTGATCAAATTGATTTATATTTCTAAGAGAAGCTCCTCGTCTATATTTGTTTCATTTATGTATTTACTTAATATATAACTTTAAATCACATTTCTTTTCACAAGACATACTAAAAATACTAAAAGCAATTAAATCAGTATCAACTTATTTAAAAAAAATAGCTACCCAACAGAACAAAGCCACAGTAATAAGTAAGAATAAAATCATCTTGTATAAAAATTATAAAGAACCTTGGGAACAGAATAATAACATCTGAAAATTAACTCTTTTTATCATTGAAAACCAACCAAAAGGGGAAAAAAATCAGGCACTCTCTAAAATACTTCCCAAAGGAGGAAAGTCCATAATTTTGGGGCCTCCTTTAAAGGTTTCTATATAAAATGGCACCAAACCCTACATTCTTCCTAATGGATATTTGAATAGCATCTCTATACCTGATAAATACTTATTCTGTTTTAGGGCTTTGCTATAGGCATAATAACATATACTTCAAAATAGTAGGAAACCTTGCAAATACATCTGAAAAATTGTGGCCAGAGGCCACCCTAAACCTGATTTTAGAGAACAAAATCAGTCATTTGAATTGGACATGGCAGCAAATGAGTAGCTAGTGCATTGGATGCAGAAACTGGTATTTTGTCACCTTAGCATATTGCACTTTCCAGTGTCTAATCTAAGCTGTTCTTCTCTAGTTCAAATGTCTGAGGCATTCCTGAAGAGGAAGACTAGTAGAGTGTCCTGCAGTAATCTACTCTAGATACAAGCAATCACAATGTATTCTGATATTATAATTGGCATGTCAGTCTTGCTTCTGTGGAATATAATGATGGACCTCTAAAACAGCAGTTCTCAACCTATGGGTCGCGACCCCATTTGGGGTCGATCGACCATTTCACGGGGGTCGCCAAGCAAGGCTGTCCGCCATTTTTTCCCCTTTTCCGGCGGGTGCCTTTCCTCCCTTGAGCTGGGCCAGCTGGTGGTCGGCCTGCTCCGTCTCTGCTGCTTGCCAGCTACGCCTCGGCCGGCGCAGAGGGCGGAACCACACATGCGCGGCGCTCCTGGGCAGGGAAAGTCCTCGACTTATGACCGGTTGGGTAGTCCTCGACTTACGACCGGTTTAGTCCTCGACTTACGACCGGTTTAGTCCTCGACTTACGACCGGTTGGGGTCGCGGCATTAAAAAGGTTGAGAACCACTGCTCTAAAAACAGCTTCACCTGAGTTGGATTCCAATTCAAGGAGGATTTCAGTGTGAAACTGGGGAAAAAACTTTGCTTACTACTGTGAAGACTCTTGCAGGAACTTTCTGATTCTATACAAAACACATCGTTTCTTTGTTAGCATCATTTGATTCTTTTCTTCTGATGAAAGTGGAGTATAGTAGCTATTTCTTATTGACAGCTGAGGAGAGCATATGGTTTTCCATTTAATTTGTGAACAAATTAATTTCACTGTGAAAAATCCCAGATTGATAACAGAGTTGCCTGAAGTCAGAAAGCTGAGTGTTCATCTATGGGACATAATGAAGAAAAAAGAAATAGCACAAGCCAATCAAGTTTCACACCTTAGGGAGAATGTTGGTGAAGTTTCTTTTGCTTTCACACTATTATTGTGCTTAGTCTGTGCAAGCAAAGGTGTCATTTCATACCAAACATTCATTTGGCATCTGTCCATTAAGTTCACAATTTATTTTATTTCCCATACAAATCAGAGGACTTTTAAACTTGAAAATTCAGATAACATTAATATAATAAAGACAATGATTTTGTACCATTGATTATAGTGGAATTTATTTTATAGTAAATTAAACTATTTCTATTATATAAAAAAATGTCAACGTGGGAGTATTCTAAGCTAACAACCTACAAAAATAACTTTATGGAATTATGACAATACCCATTTTTGTAGCTCGGTTCTGCTATCTCAGTGTTAAAAAGGTTGAATTTTTTTCACCCTGACCTTCAATTCTTTCATTTGTTTCCTGAAATACAGAACAGTACTGATTGTCCACAGATTGTGCCTGTTTCTATTGCACCAGTACCCACAGGGACTTCTCAGGACATTACAATGACTTTGAGAAATGCTGCTTTTATAAAGGTACGGTAATAACATAAATAGACTTTGTAAAAAGAAAGAGCAAGTAGATCCTATGTTTGCACCTGAAGTCAGATAATTGAGATTATTAAATTAAGTTAATATATGACATGTATTTTCCCTTAGTGATAATGACATGAATAGTCACTTTGAGGACCTTAACAGAAGACGGACAGGTGACTGAAGGGGCTAAGTAGGAAAGAAAGAATATGTTCCATAAAAAAAATTTACTTGAAAATTGTTATATGTAATTCAGTGATATTCATGATATCCATACTATACATGGATTTATAATATTGCAAAAGGTTCATTTGGGGGGATAATGTACTTCTAAACTTGAAGAATCTTTTCTCCTGATATACTACTAAGTGAAGTTTGCAGGCATACAATTCTCACAAGAAAAGTTCACCATACCAGTTTTGGGATATCCTCATGACTGAAAAAGAGAAATGGAGCTTGTTAAAAGCAGAAAGTAGTAAAATCTATCCTAGAAATTGAACAAAGATCCAAAAATTAAATGTTATGATCCTATCTTTTTCAATTAATGAAGAGTAAGATTTCCCTTTTTGCCTACCTAAATACTGTCTACATTGGGGCAATTTTTGATTGTGATCACATCAAAATAAAGTTTCCAATAATCAGACTGTATATTCTCCCATTCCTCATTATGTCTTCAAATACTCATGTACTGCTCTCATTCTTTGCAGTGATCGCTAAGNTGAAAATTTAAGACATGATAGTGAACTTTCAACAATTAAAATACATGTTATGTCTTGCTTTCCTAGAAAACCACAGATATACAGTAAATTGAATTCCTAGTTTGTGTGTCTATTTTACTGGCACCACCTCTTAATGCCATAGGCAGGAATATTTTGTGATTATGAGAATTTTTAACTAGGATATTATCTTATTTATTCAAAGATGTATTTCTTTATTCTTATATTTGAGTGGCCCATCTCTGAGCTATAGGAAATTTAAAATATTTTAATGTAAAATATGTAAAATGTTAATTTTATTTCAACAAGCTTGTTGGAATTAAAGTGCATAATAATGACTAATATTACTGTTATAATAAATGATATTCAGTAATTGAGATCAGAATTTGGCTCATTGATTTATTAATGTATAAGAAAATAAATATCTAAAAATCATTCTTTTTCTGTTGGAAAATATGTAAAAGATTTTTATTCTACAATTTTTCCTTACATTTTTACTATTTAGGAGATGCCTTTGGAGTGTCACTTTGAAACTGAAAATGATAGGATATTTGAGGCTCAGTGGCTAAATGCATCTGCTGTTCAGTGTACTAATGTGTTGGTGAGTTTATGACTATGATTATTTTAATATTTTTTAGAGTTTTCTGTTTATAAATAGTAGCATGTCACAGACCATATGCATACCATTTTATCAAGTCACACTCTCCATCTAAAATTTCAGTACAGTCTAGCTCCATAAACTGCATATATTCAGTCCAAAGCTGCTCTTTCTAATAGAAACTTCACTTTATCTACTTATTTATATACTTGCTTCATTTTATATACCATACGTTTCCAAAGAGGCTTACAACACACTGATTCAAGAATGATTAAAATTAACAGAAAAACCAGCTTGTAACAAAAATTAGAGCAAATCTGATGTATCAGCATTCAAGTGGTGGCATTTTATTACTTCACTCCTGAGTGTTTTTACCACACTCCAGAAACACAATAGAGAGAGGGTAGTCCATAGCTAGTTTATTCCAACTCAACTGTGGGATCCCTTCATTCCTTTGATGGTAGAACATACATCAAGCCTTCTCTCCATGGTCTCACCAGATACACACAGCTTCAGCTCAAAGAAAGTGGTCTCAGAGGTGTCCAGGCCCAGTGCAATGTTGGCTTTCCAAAGTGATGTCCAGCATCTTAGTTTGCACTCAGAAATTAATTGGCAATTAGAGCAATTCCCATAATAGTAGTGCCATACAAGTGAACTTCAGTATGCTATCTGGGCTGCTGCTAAAAGCTGAAGGTTTTGAATGATCTTCATAGGCAGTCCCCATGTAGAGTGTATCTTAGTGGTCTATGAACTAAGAGAAAATGGTGAGGTAGCACCCTCTAGACACATCTCCACTGCAATTCCTGCCCAGCTCATAACTGGGTATTAGTAACAAATTGATTATATTCTCCCAGTAACTCCACATAGATAATAAATAGTAAAAGAAAAATGACAAAGCTCAGTGGCAGTAAGAAGTAGAGTTCCTGAGAGTTTGATCTCTTCTCTACCCATCACGGAGAACTGACTACTCAAAGAGAACAGAAAGGAGTAACTTGATACCCGAAGAACTTCATTTCTGCAACTCCTTTGTAAGAGTCCCCTGCGGGCATGGAGGAGAAGGAAAATTCTTTTGCAGCAACAGCTTGTAATCTTCTCTGTGCATATTGCATATTAACTTTCTGGAGAAGCTGGCAGGGAAGATTGCAAATGGCGATCACATGATTATGGGGCACTTGGCAACCAGTTGTAAGTGCAAACAGGTTGCCAAGTGCCTGAAATGCAATCGTGAGCATGGGGATAGTGTAGAGCAGGGCTTTTCAACCGGTGGTACGTGTACCACCTGTGGTTCATTAGCACATGGCAGGTGGTATGCAGGCCTGCCCAGCCAAGTGTAGTGGAGGAAGGAACGAGCCAACGGAGCGCAGGACTTGCTGTGAGAGAGACCTCTGGAGCTGCAGAGTGGCTGGGACGAGGCAAAGGCCCCAGGATTGGCACTTCCAACTCACCTGGAAGAGAAAGGAGGAGGAGAGGGCAGAGACAGGAGAGACTATAAAAGGAGGCAGTTTGGGCGGGAGAGGGAGAGAGAGAAAAAAGAAGCAGCCTTGGGAGGAGGTGGAGTCAGCTCTAGCTACAAGGGAAAGAAGGAGGAGGGTGGGGGGAGAGGAGAGGAGATCAAGCAGGCCAGCCATGAGCCGATCTACAACTTCTGTGGCAGCCATCTGTGCTGGCAGCAACAAACAGGCAAGAAACGCAGCAGGGGAGGGCTCGCCCTCCACGAGGAATGAAGAAAGATAGCATGGGCTGGAGGTGAGCACGGAGGGAGGGAGGGTGGGAAGAGTTGGCAATGAGAAGGAGGGAGGCTATACCTTTAAGAGAAAAGAAAAAATAGACTGTTTCAGCTGAACAACAAAGTGGGAGAGTGGAAGAATTCTTATGTGCTTTTGTGACTTTGAAGTTCTGGGATTTGTGCAATGTGGGCTTTATGTTCTTAAGGAGTGTTTGGCAATTTCTATTTGGCTGATGGCTGATGTCTCGGGTTAGATTCTATTGCTCTGTTATTGTTAGCTATAAGTTTTGCTGTGAGGGATTTTGAAGTATTTTTCTCTTAAATGGATTTTGCCTGTAGCATTCCTTTACTTATGAATGGAGCCATTTGGAGAGGCTGCCTTAGCCGGCAGCCAGTACTTACTATATTTTTTTTTCTTCCTTAAGTACTGGCTGCTGGCTCCTTAACTTTCCTTTCTAGCCAGTAGCTAATTCTTAAAGGGGAATGCGCCTTTTTAAGCTAGTTCCCTCAGCGGCTGTCTCAAGGCTTTTCCTTGTTTGATAAATATATGGAAGGGAGAAAATATAGGGGGGTTCAAATTCTTCCTTCAGAAGGAAATGGGAATGAGAAAGAGAGAGGCAGGGAAGGAGGGAGGGAAGGCAGACCCGCCTTAACACTTGGCCACCAGCAGCTCTGCCATTGACCTTGCTTTTCAAAAGGTTGCAAAAAGGGATCACATGACCCTAGGACACTGTGACCATCATAAATATGAATCAGTTGCCAAGCATCCAAATATAAATCACATGACCCTGGGCATGCTGCAATGGTCGTAAGTGTGAAAAATGGTCATAGGTCATTTCAGTGCAATTGCAACTTTGAACGGGGTTTTTTTTGGTCATCAAGTTTTTGACACCTTGCTAGATGGTACTCAAATATTGCCATATCCTAAAAGTGATACAATCAATGAAAAGGTTGAAAAGCCCTGGTATAGAGGTCGTAACTTAAGGACAGGTTATAAGTAATTTTTCCTGAGTCTCTCTTAACTTCAAATAGTCATTAAGCAACTGGCTGTAAGTTGAGAATTATCTGTATGATATTTGTTTAATCTATTCTCCTGATTTCTTCTGATGAATATATGTATCTTGTTGTAATACAGAAATGCTTTCGCAGTAAAACCTTAATTTACATGTTTTGGTCTGTTGGTTCAGTAAATAAGATAACTCTCTTCTCCTATTTTATGCAGCTTCATACTTTCAAGAAAAGACACTTATTTTTGGTAAATCTTCAACTGAAAGGAAGATCTGAAAAATTTATTGACAGTCCACTGAAGATGACAGGTTTGACATAAATTTTCTTTTCGTTATTTTCTAACTGGAGTATTTCATCTATTAAAGGCTTACATATTTTTCACTAATTGGTCTTTTCATTTTATAGTCTCCTGAAGTAGGTTAGAGTTTGTAAAGCCAAAAAATGCAGTATTTCGATTATACAGAATTCATATCTGTATTCAGATACAGTATCTTGGTTCTTGTTCACAAGTGGGTTTTATATAGTTACTAGCAAACTATGAATATTGATAAAAATAACACTTGCCATTGTATTTAGAATGTATTTTCTCATTCAGCTTCAAGATATCTGTATATTGTTAAGTTTATGTCAATAAGACATACAGGACAAATGTATTTTGGGATGTAATTGAATTATTGTTATAGTACAAGATATGTGGTATCTAATAGTTTAAGGCTGATTTACATTTTACTTTGGGCCTGTTTTTATTTTTTATTTCAAGTTGATTGAAGCTTCACTAGCACATTTGTAATATATGAAGGTATTGTTTATCTAGCTGAGCTTTGTAATATCCACAACAAATATTCTCTCAGAATAGTGGCAGAACTCGGATAACAGTTGTATTTGTGGATCATAGATCTTTAAAATCTATTAACCATAATATGCAAATAAAAATGTATATGCAGTTTTTATTCTAAAGATATTGGGAATGTCTATAAACCGTGTACAATTCTATTTGCTATAGAGTGAAGAATCTTGATGGAATTTTGCTTTGTTTCAAAATTCTTTTTCTAGTCTATAGATTAGCTGAAGTCCAATTCTATACCATGTTTCACCAAGTATTAGTACAGGCTGTTGATTAATGAGAATCTCTTATTTCAGGGACAAATTATCTGAATGTTTGTGAATGATACATACAGATTTTTTTTAGAAAAATATAACCTTTAATGTGTTTACACAAATGTTGAAAATTATTGGTTTCTATTGGCTTAAGATGTTTGTAAACCACTTACAAATATTCTGAACCTTTATTTATTTATACAGTTTATTTATTTAGAAAATGTATATGATTGCT
>NW_015388007.1:231511-269586 GCF_001527695.2 Protobothrops mucrosquamatus | reverse complement strand
AAAACACCAAGGGATCCTGTTCTACAGAGTAAATGCTGCTACTGAAATGACATGATTCCAACAAAGATTCCAATTTTTTTGAAGGAAGAGACCTGAAGCTTAACCTATTTATTAGATCAAATATAACAAAAAATAAATAATAGAAGTGGCCTGGCCCTAAGCCATGGATTGCTTTATAGGTGATGAACAGGACCTTGAATTTCAACCAGAAGACTTACTGAGAAGTCTTTGATGACTTATCCTTATCCACATGTTTATTAACACCCTTAATAAACGCTAGTAAATTAGTTAGACAGGAGCATCCTTAGTGAAACCATGTTGGGTATCCTTGAACATGGGTTGTGTCTCCAGATGTTTGATAGTATAATTTTTAATAGCTGTTTCCACTCTCCTCCCCAGCACAGATGTTAAACTGACAGGCCTATAACTTCTTGGATTTCCCCAGGAGCTGCTCTTAAAAATTGGAGTTACATTGGCCAACTTCCAGTTCTCAACTACAGAGGCCAAGAGTAGAAACAGGTTACATGTTTTAGTTAGAAGGTCCACAGTCCCAGCTTTAAGGTCCTTAATAACCCTTGGGTGGATACCATCTGGACCTGGTGACTTGTTGATGTTCAGTTTTGTAATAAGGACTAACATCTGTTCTCATATCACCATTATAAGGCTCAGTTTCCCTGATTCCCTTCCCTTCCTTTTGATGGCAAGTTAGTGACCTGTACACATCACACTGAGCATTTTAAATAATGTTTGCTATTGAAAATTTACATTTTTTTTCTTACTGGATGCTATAGTGCAGAGTTGGTTCTCATGAAGTGGTCTAGAATTTTAAAAACAGCACAGTGTGACAAAAAGGGAATGCTTAAGTATTAAATTGTGAAGAAAGGAGAAGTGCCAAGAATTTCTGGAAAAGCTTTAGGATCACATCAGAAAACTCTTGCACAATCTCTTATTCCTCCATTGGGTTTTAAATGTTATGTTGCTGGAATCGGGGAGGGATCATGCATATTTTAATTTTAGCATATGTTATCTGTTTTTTCCCAGTGGAGATTTATAATTGTGCAACTGGAAGTGCTGATTGTTCTCAGTGTCTTGGGAGAGAAGATCTTGGTCATCAGTGCATTTGGAGCGAGATCACTTCTAGTTGCAGACTAAATACTGAATTTTTCCAGATCCCAGCCATGTGCCCTCCTCCTGAAATTAGAAAGGTAAAATTTGGATTCACTGCAGTATTCACTGTATTTCAACTCTTGAGGCTTTAAAGTAAAAGACAAAGAATGGAGAGTCTGTCTACGGCAGGGGTAGTCAACCTTGGCTCTTTTATGACTCGTGGACCTCAATTCCTGGCTCAGGAATTCTGGGAGTTGAAGTCCACGAGTC
The DNA here is from genome assembly GCF_001527695.2 of Protobothrops mucrosquamatus. Lineage (NCBI taxonomy): Eukaryota > Metazoa > Chordata > Lepidosauria > Squamata > Viperidae > Protobothrops > Protobothrops mucrosquamatus. The sequence goes on along the minus strand of NW_015388007.1, from coordinate 268,209 downwards.
ATAAAAGAGCCAAGGTTGACTACCCCTGGTCTACGGGCAGAATTGAGAAACCTGGTGTCCTGAATAGAAGATGAGGAAGGAATCTGAATTTTGGTCTTTGTAGCAGATACTGTATGTTTGGCTATCTATAAATGATAGAATCAATGAATGATCATGTGAACACCCTTTACAAGAAAATCATGGATCACAGTTTTTAAATGAGATATGTCCTGAAACCTGAGATAGGAATGCAAGCATTTTTATAACATGATTAAAATGTGTTTTCCTGTCAAGGATTATGGGAATTATGCTCATTAATTTAAAGGGAATCTATATGTCATTCCTTCCACTTTAAGTTATCCAGATCCATTAGAGTTGTATGGCATTATACAAGTTCAAATCTTCCAAACACTAGATTTCATCCAGCAAAAGATTAAGCGGCCATAAAATTTCCTTTTATATGGGTGGAAGAATTAAAACTTTATTTAAAAAAAAAATAAAGAGCCAGGTTACTTGGGGAAAAAATAGTGTTCACACAAGATAGATTTTCAACATGTAGAATCTCTTTTGTTGAGGAGATAATGTGTAAACATATAGAAACATAGTGTTGGAAGAACCCATTTAGTCTAACATTCTGCTTAATGCCAAATTCCAAATTAAAGGATTGTAGCCAGGTGTGTGTGCCTATGATCCATTTCAACATATCCGAGAAAGAAGAGTCTTTTGCTTTCTGGGTAATTAGTTCCATCTCACACTATTCTTACTTTTAGAATTTTCTTTTAATATGCAGTCAGAATCTGTATCTTGTATATTATTGTAGTTCTACACTCTGGATTGAGAAAGAACAGGACCTTCTTCTGTGTGGTATCTTTTCAAGTATTTGAAGAATGCTGTCATATCCAACCCAGTCATCTTAAGTCTAAACAGTCAATTTCTCTTGATAGGTTTTGATTTCCTGATCATCCTTGTTGCACTTCTCTGCAATATGCTGTTCCAATACCATTGAATCATTTTAACATTGTGGTACTCTATGCAAAACTAGTCACTGGATTCAAGATGGAGTGTGCCCAAAGCAGAACAATGACCCCAAAGATGATTTGCAAATAACGCTGATTATGTAGCCGAAAACTTCATTCATTCATTCATTCATTCATTCATTCATTCATTCATTTTAGATATAGATACCACCCATCTCATTCTCATTTGGTTTCTTCCCAGCCATATCATTTTGTCGCCTCATGTTTTGTTTCCAATTTACTACTAAGATCTCCCCCCCCCTCCTCTCTTTATCAGCCAGGTAATCACCATTCCCTTTCAACAGCCTTTCAACATCTTTAGTACATTGTTTATCAGCACTTTTGAATTAATTTAGTCTTGCTTCATGAGAGACAGTAACTATCTCTTTTAACTCCACCCTGCTCTTATCAGGAGATTCGAGCAACAAATGTATTGCTTTCAGTGAAGTTTTTAATTGGTTTCAATTACAAAAAAAACATTTAAAATAAGCAATTCCAAATGAGCCACTTTCTCTGTCTCTGGTATCTTTAATGTTTTCAGGAATAAAAATAGCTTTGCAATTTTTCAGTAGTCTCTTCTTCAGCTTTTCTATCAGCCTATTCTTTCCCACTTATTGAAAACAGTAGAGGTGATTATCTTCTCTCTAGTCTCTCCTGGAACCCATAATTCACCAACAACTGTTTTCACTTAAAAATAAAGCTCTCTGCTACCCAATATTACAGACTAAAATAAGGAGCTAGCCTTCAAGACTGATTTGGAATCTGAAGTCATGGTTCAGAATCCAAATTAAATTTACTTTATGATGCATTACCTTTATAGTACTCAATGGCACGTAGAACAAAAAACCTTTCGTGGGTAAAGGTATATAGCCCATGCTCATCAGAGCAACTCCTTATTTTACACTTGAAGTCCAAGAGAAAAAAAGGCAGAAAACAGATAAAAACCAACAACACATACTTGTGCAGCAAGATGCACCATGGCTCTCCACAAGAACATGAACAGCATGCATAACTAACTATCTTACCCAATCTCTTCTGTTGATACCACTTGCATAGTTAGTTACTGACTTGTAGTGTTCTTCTTTCCTTTCATTATATTTATTCATGAGCTGGAAGGATGGGTAAAAATGCTAGTTGAGTGTCCAGATTATCGTGTTTTCTCTGAAAGTTTTCAGAATCTCAGGTAATACAGGTAGTCCTCAACTTACAACCACAATTGAACCTAAAATTTCTATTGCTAAGTGAGACATTGGTTAAATGAGTTTTGCCCCATTTTACGACCTTTCTTGCCACAGTTATTAAGTGAATCACTGCAATTGTTAAGTTAGTTCATGGTGGTTAAGTGAATCTGGCTTCCCCATTGACTTTGCTTGTTAGAAGGTTACAATAGGTAAATTATATGACCTCAGAACATTGCAGCCGTCATATATATGAACCAATTGCCAGGCATCTGAATTTTGATCATGTGACCATGGGGATGCTGCTATCGTCGTAAGTGTGAAAAACGGTCAGTGCCATTGTAACTTCGAACAGTCACTGAATGAACGGTTGTAAGTCGAGGACTACCTGTATGATAATAAATGCTTGTAGATGTTCTTTGAAGTGTCATCTATATGTACTGGAAGGAAGAGATTCCTTCACAAACTTGCATTTGCTGCAAATATGTGCCTGGTTGTCTTCAAGGAAAACAAGCTGCAGACTTTGGAGATTATGTTGCATCATCCTAATCATTCATCTTCGCTCTTGCTTCTTCGCGCAGCAATACTTGAAAAGATTTCATTTTATTTCCATATTCTCACATTGCCAAGTAAAATTTTTAACTTTAAATTTGATTATAGTTTTCCATGCTGGAGTTCTAATCACTTGTCCCTGTTAGTTCATTCGGTGGGCTAATTCTCTGGAATCTGGCTGCCTTATATTCCTCTTACAGTCTCTGATTATTCCTCAAGAAGCACTCACTCCTCATTCCATTTTTCAATATTGGACAGAGAAACATGTGGCTCCAACTCTTTGGTGCTTTGCAGAATTTGTCACTACAGATTAGCTATGATGACTGCAACAAATTATAGCTTCCATCCGTTGAAATGTTTACTGTACAACTGTATATGTATGTTTGTATGTGAATATATGCTGTATATGTTGTTTCTGGTTTTGGCTTTTCTTCTTTTATAATTTTGTGTAGTTTTTCTTTGGTTTTTGTATTTAGTTATTTTTTTAAAAAAGAATCAGCCATTCTATCACCCACGGTAAATAATCAGGAAGTCGCAGGACACACACCTTGCAATCAGCAAGTATTCAGGACATGAATTTTCCAGCCCTCCTAGTTCACCATGCAGTCCTTCAAATAGCCTTTCCAGTTAACCTTTCTTTTCCTCCTGTTGAATTCACATGTCTCACTCCTTGTTAGCTATGGTATGATGAATGTGTGGTATGATCAATCTCCTCATCTGTGTCAGTAGCTCAGCTTTTTGAAGCGTGTGGAAGTGATAAAATATATCTCCATTCTCTTCTCTCTAATCAAAATCTACGAGTGCAATACAGGTAGTCCTGTATTATGACCATAGCTGAGCCCAAAACTTCTGTTGCTAGGCAAAACATTTGTTAAGTGAATTTTGCCCCATTTTCTTGCCACAGTTGTTAAGTGGCTCACTGCAGCTGTTAAATTAGTAGCATGGTTGTTAAGTGAATCTGGCTTTCGCATTGACTTTGTTTGTCAGAAAGTCGCAAAAGGTCGTGATCACATGACCCTGGGATACTGCAACAGTCATAAATACAAGTCAGTTGCCAAGCATCTGAATTTTAATTGTGTGACCGTGGGAAAGCTGCAGCAATCATGTGTGAAAAATGGTCATAAGTCACTTTTTTCAGTGCTGTTATAACTTCGAACGGTCACTAAGTGAACTATTTTAAGTTGAGGACCTGTATACAGTTTATTTAGCAATCTCCATATAGGAAACCAGCAACATATTAAAGAATTTTAATGGAACAAAGTAGTTAATTCAGAAAAAGCTAATCAACCCAGGGAGCTTAGAGTTGGTAGGTTCCTCATCTGTTCAAAATCAAGAAGCTAATTTATTATTAATATGTAAAATATGTTTCAGTTTCTTTGGTCTAACAATGCAGAGGAAATACTAATTAGGCCCACTCAATTCCACTGAACAGTGTAGGAAACTGAGCCTCTTGCTCTCTGCCAAAAGCAGCTAGTGAAAACAAATCATCAGCATTAACATTATTAGACTAGGATGCTATTTCCTTAGCAGATCCTGTATATTCCATTTCAAAAATAAACTAGGTTTTTTTTTATAGTGTCACTAGAGTTGTCCTGTGAGGAGGAAGATGAGGACAACTGTAACCCTACTGGAGCAGTGAAGTCAGGGACATTATCAAGTTTAAGCAGCTTAGCGGAAGAAAACGCCTCCGCTGTTGACCTTCTGCCCTGGCTGACGTCATGTTATGTTGGCAGCAGCTACAGGGAAAGGCAAGCTGCAGGCTTTGTAACTGAACTTCCAGGAAGGAAGGCTGCTGTTCCTTTGTAGCCTTCACCAGCTTTATAGTTGTTTTTATAAGTTTGTCACAAAATGCTTTTTCTAATTGTAGGTTATTAAGATAGCTCAAACATCCTGTGAAATCAGCGACTTTGGTTCATGGAAAAAATAAGTGGTAACAAATGAAATCCCCCCTGAGATTTGGTATTGTTGTGAAATACCATTGCAGCTTCTGACCATCACATTTACAAAATGGGTAATTCCATTGCAGATAATGTAAATGTTAGGGATTAACGGTCCTGAATCAATTGTGAAGAATGTTACAGTATATCTATATTTTTCATTGGCTAATCTTGTTGCTTTTCACATTCCTTTCACACTGTTATGAAATGATACTTTAGTTAATGTAAAGGAGCCCCTGAGGGTTTTACTACTTGCATTTACATGCCTTCAAACTGCTAGGTTGGCAGGAGCTGAGGCAAGTGACAGGAACTCACTCCATCATGTGATGGTAGGACTTGAACCAGCAGAGTATAGACCAGGGGTGTCAAACTCAATTTCACTGAGGGCCGCATCAGCATTGCGGTTGCCCTGGAGGGGCCGGGTGGGTGTGGCCAGAGTGGGTGCAGCCTAATGGGTGGGTGTGGATGGAGTGGGTGTAGCCTGCTGGGTGGAGATGGCCAGTTCTACATCATTCACATCAAGGGTGCCTATGGGGGACCTGGGCAGGAGTGGGACAGATCTGAGGGTCTCTGGCAGAAGGGGGTGGGACCGGGGCAAGTGCCAAGATGGCCATTACAAAATTGTACATTGGCTCCCGGCTGCCCTGGGCCAGAGCCAAGACAGTGGGGGCCGTTCCCTCACTGTTTCCAGGATGGCTTTGCGGGCCACATGAAACCACTTCGTGGACCGCATCCGGCCCCCAGGCCTTGTGTTTGACATGTCTGGTATAGACCTTCTCCAGCAACTTTTAAGCCACTGAGCCACCACGCCTCTAGCAGGATGAGAGATGGTATAAAATTAAGCCATATAAAGTTTAAATCATATATGAATGTTAAGGATATGGCTTATTTGTTAGAGCGAATAAAAAAATCCCTCCCTTTGTTTTAATCTGTGTTCATTAAGTTTCCTTTGAACTTGCAGATTGAGCCTCTGGATGGACCCTTGGAAGGAGGAACTCAGATCACGATTCGAGGGAGAAATCTTGGCCGTAGATTCAGTGATGTTGTTAATGCTGTCAAGATAGGAAATGTGAAATGCTCACCACTTCAGGACAGATATATAGTCTCCGAAGAGTGAGTAATTCAGGCTGAATTATTTTGAAATCATATACATGGGAAGGGTTTATTTTGTCCTTTTTAACTGATTGATCCTTTCAGGCTTCAGGTATAATATGGCTTGGCATATGACTGCGTAGAAGATTGCATGATTCTGTTAATATGTAAATTGATAACAGAATATTCAGTCCTTAACTTCTGTTACCATTACTACTAACTGCTGTTATTTGCTTACTCATCCAGTGAATGAAACCATCAGGTGCAAACAACCAGACCCATATTGAAGAAATCAATTAGCTGTTTTATTGCTAAGCCTTTACATAGAAATCTTCTTAGACTGAAGGTTTGCACCTGAGTGAGACTAGATAAGGTTCAACATCATTCAAGAGGAGTTGGATTTCATCTCTTATGCCCACATAGGGAATTCTAAACTAAGTCACCACGCTGGCTTGGCGGTTTGTCTCCTATGGAAATTATTCGGGCCACCCCATTTCCAGAAGAAATCACTAATATATATGTACATATTCAAAATGTTTGATCTTTTCATTTTTTTTTCATGAGAAAATTCCTTCAAAATTATAGGTAACAAAACTAAAACTTAAAATTGAAGCATTCACATCCTAGAATTCAAGCTCTTTCTTTGTACTATATATTATTATTCCGATTTTTAAAAAATCACATACATTTCATGGGATTTTTTTTAAAACACACATATAACCTAAGTAAGGAAATTACTTTTTATGTATAGTAATACTTCACTGACAAGCACAAGTTGCTCTTTAGTTAGCTGTCTTTGTGTAACAAACAACTGTAATCCACAAAATTCAGACCTTTCTCATCTCTTATAGACAGGGAGGAACTGAGGACGACAAGTGTAATAAAACTGACACAGCTGCTCCCCATGCTGTCATAGTTTAGAAATAATTTCTACAGTTCTATCAATTTTCCCCCTAGCTTCACATCCACATCCTTTTTGCAGTTGTCTTCATTATCAAAACTAGACAGTCTTCACAGACCAATTGAGGTGACTGTCTACATCCTGCTTTGGAATGAAATCATCCTTATAGGAGAAATTCACAAGATATTATATTCTGAAAATGCTCTATACTCACTCAAGAACCAAGGTTAAAAAGTTCAACAAATAAGCAATCTAGAATTACTGACTCTTTGTTGTTCTGTTACTAAAAGCACTATAACGACATTTTTACTTTGAAAGAAACACAGATTATATACATTATGGAGAGTTGATAGATATAGGTAGAGATAAGTATGCTTGAATTAAGAAAAAGAAAAATATACATAGCCATGCCAAAAATGCATCGTAAGTAAAAGAAATGGATGAGATTGAATGTCTGAACATGCTATTACAGCTTAGTGTTGTCCCTGATACATTTTCTACTTCTGGGCATTTATGAATTAAAGCATCATTAAGTTTATAACTTCCTACAGTGGCCCTTCAATTTTCTGGCCAAGTTTAAAATGTTCTCCCTCATAGCCACTGTTGCAGCTTCTTCTTCAGTATAAGATCTTTTAATAGCAATAATGTTGGGCAGCATGACAGTCTTTCTTTCTCATGTGCAGGAGAAGGGTACATTTTCAACATTTATAATAACAAATAACAGAGTTGGAAGTGACCTTGGAGGTCTTCTAGTCCAACCCCCTGCTCAAGCAGGAAACCCTATACCATTTCAGATAAATGGTCTCTTCTTAAAAACCTCCAGTGTTGGAGCACACACAACTTCTGGAGCCAAGTTGTTGCACGATTAATTGTTCTAACTGTCGGGAAATTTCTCCTTAGTTCTGGGTTGGTTCTCTCCTTGATTAGTTTCCATCCATTGCTTTTTGTCTTGCCTTCAAGTGCTTTGGAAAATAGGTTGATCCCCTCTTCTTTGTGGCAGCCCCTGAGATATTGGAACACTGCTATCATGTCCCCCTAGTCCTTCTTTTCCTAGACTAGACATACCCAATTCCTGCAACCATTGTTCACATATTTTAGCTTCAGTCCCCCAATCATTTTTGTTGCTCTTCTCTGCACTCTTTCTAAGTCTCAACATCTTTTTTTATATCATGGCGATCAAAAAAACTGGATGCATCATTCCAAATGTGGTCTTACCAAGGCTATTATATTATATTGTGGGCTACTGTTTATCCTACAGAAATTATTCCCATTCTCTCTGTTTTGTAACATATATGAGATAATAAAGTTGAGTACAGGGCATCCATGAGGGTGGGGGAGAAGGGATATGGTGACTGGAATAGTGGCTGCCATCTTCAGTTTTAAACCACCAGCCCACAACACCCCTGGCTAAGTTTGTATATATTCACCACAGCAATATTATCATTTGACAATAACAGCCACTTAGTAGAAAACAAAAATCCTTGTTGTATCTGGTATTAGCGATATTCCAAAGAACATATTGTAGTTTCTAGGAAAACTCTACACGAAGATGAAAAATGCATAAATAGCACATTGGACAAAGGACTAATGAAAAAATTATGGTTTAATTAATTAAAGCAGTGCAGTGGTTTTTGGTGCAGACATTCTTTACATTTTAGATCATTATTCCAAGCAGAAGTGTATAGCATGTTTAAATCAGTGGAATCACTTTTTAAAAGTATTATTTAAATTTACAAAATAGAGGGGGAAAAGGGAGGAAACCCTAAAAGACAAAAAAGCAAAAAAAAAAACCCACAAAAACAAACAATTAAAATAACAACAAGAGCATATTACAAATCAAGAGAAAACCATTCAGGACATGTTTGAAACATATCATTAAACTTTGACCAAACAGAATAATATTGATCAATCATTCCGTCACATCCATAGTTCATGAATTGAAAGCAAGTACATATCAGCTGAATCAAGATGTTAAATATGGAGTCATTCTGTCTTTCCAGATAATCTGTAAAAATCAGATGAATTTGGATATGTTTATATATAATTCAAAGTACATTCATGTGATCATGTCCACATCTATATCATCTATGCATATTAAGAAATATAGAGTTAGTAAGCCATCACAGGGCAATAATGGGAAGACCGGGACACATTACTTTTTAAAAAAAAACAACACCATTGTTTTGTTTTTTTAGTCAACTGCACATTTCAAGAGTAGACTATAATGGCCAGATTTTGATGAGTCTGTAATCATAAGAATTGGTAACAGAATTTCAGAAATATCAGTAATTACGAATGAGAAACAGCTGAAATGGGCATATAGTCTCTGACTTTAATCAGATTTGGGTGGAATTGTCCATTCCTAAATATCCTGTTTTACTTAAATTGCTATATCTAATTTCAAGTTGTTGCATTACTTCAGAAACTAGGATAATAAAGAATTTATAACAGAATAATGGTATGTGACTTATTATTTTTTCAGAAATGCTTATGAGGCCCACATAAGGCATAGAGGCATTCTTGGAAATAAAAATAATACAGTATGCCAGCTTTTAAAAAATGTAAACGCTCTTTAAAAATAAAACAAAAACAATACCCAAAGAGCCATAAGTTCATATTTTGTCTACACTTGACATACTTTGTAGTCTGGTCACATTTCTTATTTTTCAGTCAAAATCTCTTTTTTACATAGAATTGTTTGCTGGACTGGAGAAGCAACAGAAGAATTTTCCGATGTGGTGACAGTAAATGTGAGCAAAGAAGGAAAATCCAAGGAGAAATTTTCTTACATTGTACGTAATTTCTGGTAATTGAGTTCTTAATCATGAATTGTCATAAGGAAAAGTTGTGATTTCCAGTGATATGCACAAACAAATGTGGAATATATCGTAAATTAATAAAAACATAAAGTTTAAATATGCCTTATCCACTGAGTACTTGAATGTTTATGAGAATTAAAGAGACTATCTGAATCTTCTTTGTCACAAAGATACCCAGATCTACCTACTTTTACAGTGATGCTTAAACCTGCACATTACACTAAAATGATTCTTAAAATAAACAGGTTATCCTATTCTATGTAAAGGACGTCTCTCTGATAGATCTGTGAGTTTTGTTGTTGTTTTTTTCCATCAGGCCAGAAAGTAGCTTTTGGAAAAGCAATTTAAATCAGGTGGAAGGAGTTGACAAGTTAGAATAATTTGGGGGGGGGGGGGAATATAAAGAATATGTGGTACTGAAATGATGTTAGCATAGGTATCATATGGAAGGAAAAACCTCACAAATAGATTCATATTTTTTTTTGTAAACATCCTGTCACCAATAATACTTTTGGTTACCTTAATGAAGTTGCAACTTGTTACTCTCATCCAGTTCACTGTGTCTGATTCAGGTGAGACAAAAATGAAAAGACAGGCTGTTAAGGACAACTCTTTCCAAACGTTTTACATTAATCTTGTAAGTAATGTAACAGTGATATCATTTAATAGTTTTTATATTATGCAGTACTAAATAGTGTGATTGATTTCCAAGCAATTAACTTAGGATTATTTTTCCCTATGATATTTTAACATCTTTGGTTTGTTGGAGAATGATAATAGGAGCTGTCACAAGCAATTTTTTAAATGTTTGCAACATTTACATTTCTGAACGGAGATGTCACTACAAACTAGGAAACCAGTGTATCTTCTTGACATTTCTCTTTTTTTGCCTTTTTAGCTTCCAGTAGTGAAATCTATGTCTCCATCTGTTGGACCAAAAGCTGGTGGTACCAAAGTAACTATCACAGGAAATAATCTCAGTATAGGATCTAAGCTTCGAGTTTTGCTCAATACTACAAAAGAATGCAGAGACATCAGGTAAATACTGCTCAGAATGAAACGTGATGCAGCTGTAAAGGTTAGAAATTATACTTTTCATAACAAATAACTAATTGAATAAGAATATTTTCTAAGAAATGCGTTTTCTAAAGTATCCATTGGGTTTGGGGTAGAGATGATAATTTTCCAATGTTTAAAGGATATACTTTTGATGGATAGCCTAGACTTGGTATTAGTGCTATACAATATTGATATATAACTGTCTTGTAATAATAAACAGTTTTTGATTAGATCAAGTAATTTATGGAGGATGTCTATCTGATAGCAATTACAATTTATTTCTCAATATTTGTATAATATACTGTATATCAGAATTTCCAAATAATCTGCAAATGCTAAAACTTTCAAAAACAGAAATTGGAAAGCAATGTTTCTTGGGGTTCTCTGAACTTGGATTTCTTTTTGTATATGAATTTATTTATTAAATTTATATGCCACCCATCTCACAATCAAGCAACTCTGGGCAGCCTTCAATGAATACCAAGCATCCGACAGTCCAACCCTGAGTTAGATATATTCTTCAGTATTCTTTCCTTTTTTTGTCACAGTTTCATAAGCCTTTGTTACTTTTAAACCTTCAGATGAATATCATGCAGCGTGGATTCTCACTGGGCACATCCATGAGTTATATTCAGAAATGTTTATCCTTTCTTTATAGTCGCACTGATACCGCCATCATTTGTACCATGCCAAGTGTGGAAACTGTTACCCACGTGGTTGTCTGTGTCCAATTTGAAGACAAGTCTTGCATTGGTTCTAACAACTTTCAGTATGAGAAAAATCCAAGTATAACAGATATCAACCCCAAAAAGAGTCCAGTCAGGTAAGGTAGCTTTCTCTGTGAGATCTTGCAGAAGTGGTCTGGGTTAAGTCTAGTGCATTCATGGAAGCTGTGTATATTATTCTGAAATTCAGATTATAGAGAAGAGGCAACTTCCATGCCTGTTTTATCCAAGGGCAAATAATTTTATCTAGTATAGAGACAAGGACCTGACATGACAGTCAGAATGTAGCCATCATTAGTGCACTGGAAGGAAATCTCCCATGGGGTGATTTCCAGCCACTTGGAATGATAGCAGAAGAAGTCCTCAGGCTTTCTCCAGCATGATTGGATGGAGAATCCACTAGTGGGTTGTCTTAATCTTCCTATTCCAATAAAACTAAGTCTGGAAAGTTGCCATTCCTCTGCTGTGCAAGAACCCCCCAGTTTACAACTTAGTCTCTTGCTCATCAGACGAGTGTTTCGTGCTTCCTTCCAGGATTAGCAGCAGGTTGTACCATCCCTAGTGGATTTTCCTTCTTAATTTATTTCGCAATAATGATTACAAGAACCTATACTGGATATTTTGGATTACTTTTATAAGAGGTCACAGGGATTGGGGCTGAGGGTGGCCCCCTTCCCAATTTCAGGGGCCTCTGCAGGCTCTGTCTGACAATGAGCAGGGAGGGTTAGCTTCAGCGCGAGCCCTCCCGATGATCCAAATTGAAGCAGCTGATCGGCGCCAGGTTGGGAAGCCTCAGCGTGAGCCCTCCTGATGACCTAAATTGAAGCAGCTGATCGGCACCGGGTTGTAAAGAGCCTTAAAGGCTGCCGATCTTCTCGCTCAAGCCGCAGCTGGAGACAAACTACCTTAGCGGATTGATGGACGGTCTCTTGAAGCCTCGTGGCCGTTATCCGTCTCCGTCAGGCACTTCTAAGTACATCAAAGCAGAGACTGACCCCGTTTCACCTTCTCTTTTGCTTTCTGGTAGAGGATTGTCCCCACATACCCATTCTTCACTGAAATTTGGGTAATACAATAAACTTTGTACAATAAGTATTCTTGGAATCCAGTCATTGATGCAGCTGTATGGGGCACAGGCCAGATTCATAATGTGGTGATGCAAATGAAGATGACCTACTATCCTGGTATAGTGGCTCATTGAAGAGGTCAATTAAGGCCTGGTGCATTTCAGTGAGAACAGGGCCTGGTTTCTTAGAAATAGCTTGCTCACACGAGGGTCTTCAAGAATTTTTTTTTCCACTCAGCTGGCTGGGAAATAGTTCAGTGACCCAAAACACTGTCAGTGCATGAAATTCAGATCTAGAACCTACCCTGCAACTATAATATTGGTTCAACTTCTGAAAAAATTATGTTATGTTTTATTAATCATTTTTATGGAAGGAATTATTTTTTACCCCCTGCGCCCCTTTGCTCAATATACTGTACTCTTTCAACATTGTTGGAAAGATTTGCTGTGAAAAGTACAGTTGATGAGTCAAGCACTTGTTCACTCTTAACCCAGTTTCGACTAGGAGTACCAACTCCAAGTAATAAGAAAAATGTTAATTTTATATGCTTCAAATCATATAAAAACTTCAGGCAAATCCATATAAAATAATATTTTATTGGCCCTCACTTCTTATATAGGTTGCATATTTTTTTATTAAGAAACTGATATATTTGCTCTTAAAATACATTGCCTTTGATGTCATTTCTTCTTCAAGGCCTCAAGGCTCCTGTTCCTTTCTGAATGTCTGTGAATTCACTCCCTGCTTAATACTTATTTAAATATAACACAGGATAATGTGAATAAAGAAACGAGCAAGTGTTCCTCAAGACCATGTCACTCAGAGTGTGTGTATAAGGCCGAAGCTCCTGATTTTTAGTAGTTCTTTAAAGAGAATTGTGACTTTTTTTAAAAGTTTTTTATTTATAAAACAGTTAAAACAAAGATGGACATAACGTAACATTCCAGTGTATATATTCCTAACAATTTGTTCCTCATCATACATATAATTCTTAATCTCTATATATACATATTTTTCTATACAATACAGTCTCTAATTTGTTTCTCTATATACTAACATACAGTTTTATATCTCTCTATCTTAACACTAATTTAAAACCCGAACAGTTCTCCTTGATTCACACCAACAATAGAATTTGTCCCAGATTTCAAAGTAATCTGACTCCGTATGCACAAAACTGGAGGAATAGAAAATTGTGACTTTTAATTACAGGGACCAACTTTTAACATGCATGAAACATCTCTGAAAGTGAGCAATAATGACACTTCCAGTTCTCAGTGCTTGATGTAAAATTATCTTAATTGTTTTATTCTGAGGATCAAGAGAAGTAGCTCAAAAATGTATGTCAGCAGCTACAAAATATAGCAACTTATGCTTGACAAAAGTTTAAGATTGAAATAAATGTATTGTTAAATGATACTGTACCAGTGGCATTGGTACTGAAGTCAAATCAAAATCTCAATCAAAGACAGCAATGAAATGCTTAGGAATGATCACCATATTCCACTTTCCATTTGTTTTGCTTTTTTTTCTTGTTATAATGCTATAGTTTTGTTTCACAATTATCAAACCCTGTGTAGAATTTTTCTTCAAAGAAGCCATATCCCCCAAATGTTTACACAGAAATAATATGAGCTACAAAATAGATAAGAACAGCATATTAGGACTTAGAGAAGCTTAAATGATTTGTGAAGTCCTATATGGGATATTCTGGTTTGAGTATTTTTGAGGCTAGATGGATGTATTGCTATGTTCTTATTTTCTAATGAGCCAATATAGTTAAAGCAGATGGGACATGAAGTGTGTGAAATAATAAAAGGTTGGATGCAAGAGAAAGCCTGAATAAAGGTTTTTGTTAACCAGTGGAGATAGGCCTTCCCCTTTTCTGCTCCCAATGCCAGTGGCATGTTCTGGGGTGACTTCCTTTCATAGATTCTGCAGAGGTGGCGCCACATTTAACTGTCTACAGGCAGCTTTTAAGGGGAAAAGTATTCAAACTTATTGTTTACTTGTAAGCACCTGCTGACGAAGGTTTTGGTTTGCCAGCAAGACAAAAAAAAGTATTCAAACTCTGTTTCCATTCAAGTTCAGTGGCGAAATGTTTCTTGATTAATTGATAATCTTCTGCTCCAGTAACTTCTTGAATACTCCTGGATGCTATACGGTATCACTGATTGTCTTGGTCTCAGTCTGCTGTTAGCAAATGTTTAGAAGGAAATCATGCTTCTCTATGATTTGGCTGGGGAGGAGCAGAGAAACCTAATGTGTATTTTTGAGACCTAGTTGGGTAAAGACAGAAATAGTCATTGTCGAGATTTGCCTAGCAGTTTTTGAGGACCTTTGGTGTCCACTGCTCCAGAGAAAGAGGAGCATGTTTATAGAACTGTATGAAATCATAAATATCTGGTACAACCGTGATGATAAAGAAATGATGTAATGTATGTAATGAAATAACATAATGATACAATCCCCAGCCTTTCATATTTGCATCTAGATACAAATATGTAAGCATGTGGCTTGAACTCTGACACACATTCTTTTCATTTTATTTTCATATACGTGGGGAAGGCATGTCTTGGTTACATGTAAATCTTATATACAGCCTATATATACGTGCAATATGGATAAAACAATCCATGTGTCCTAAATAAAGCATCTGCACCAAGTTAATAAAATGCTATATAGTGATGTACATCAAAAACCTTATTCTTCTACTTAAAGAGCAGAAGGTTGTCAAGTCCTCCTAAAAGGAGAAAAAAAACTATTTTTGTCAAGTGAACGTTTGACAAAGATTCAGGGACAAATATAAATTTCTATGTCCTTGAATCTAAGTTTTGTTTTTCATATAATAAGTACTGGGGAAATGTACATATTTCATGTTTCATAAAAATAATATTTATTCTATAAAGAATTGTTATTAGGACAATAATTTACTTATTAAGCTTATATCTCCCATATATATAGCATTCACCCTTCAATTTTTCATCCAATCCCTTACCTTTCTGTTTCCCTTTATTGTGATTTAATAGTGGAGGCAGAACCATCACTGTGGAAGGAAATGGATTTCTGATGGCTCAGAGTGTGTCAATGGTTGTTCATTCTGTTGGAAAAGAAAAAGTGGTAAGTCTTCACCAGTGTCATTTGAAAAAGTAAGGAGCAAAATGTGTAGAAATGAAATAGAGGAGAAAACATAAACTTTATCTAAGTCCCTGAAAATATTTATTCAGTAAGTACAGAATCCTCAGTTCTACTTTCTGTTTTTATAGACAATTTTACTGTCACATTATTAAGCAGTTTATGATTCCACATGTATCTTTTATCATGACACTTCAGTAAGTCTTCAGAAAGCAGTCAAATGGAGACTTCCAGTTTTGCATCGTAGTGACGCAACCGAGGAATTGCAGGGCTCTGCACCCCACGGCTGGTTTCGCCCTGCCAGGGGTCCCTAAATGGGTCTAAAGTCTCCCCAGAGAGGCAACGAAGAAAGGTGGGGTCCCCCGCTGATCACAGAATGATGGCAGTTGATCCGTTTGATCTGGGGGAAGCCCTCCAACCTGACAGGAGAAAGGCTAGCTGTACTCCGGTGACTAGCCCAAGCTATTGGCATCCAAAGTCCAAAAGCACCAACTAAGAACAACTGTGAACAGAGTGTTGGAGCTGAGTGAGAATATTGATCTTCTTTTCTCTATTTTTGAAATTGATTTCCTGGAAAAGATCCCCAAGAGGCAAAAAATCCTCCAAAAGTGAGAAGGGAGGGGACATATCCCCACCCTTTCATAGACAGAAGTGGCGATTTAATTTTTATGGGGAACAGAAATATATTGAAGTGAAGTTAATAATACTACAGTCTGGACAAATCGGAAAATTATGAAAAACGTTAAAATTCTACATCTGGAAGAGTACTGATGAAATTATAAGAAAATAATTCTTTGTTTTAAAAGTTGGAAAATGAATAGCTACTGACGTCTAGTGGAGGATTAGAATAGAACAGGGGTAGTCAACCTTGGCTCTTTTATGACTCGTGGACTTCAACTCCCAGAATTCCTGAGCCAGCACAGCTGCATTGTCTCAGAAATTGGCAAGACGCCCAGAAATAAAGAACAACTTGTTCCTTTGAACCTCAAGGACTTTTTAGCCAAATAGAAAACAGCTGGGAACAGAGGAACAGATCAGCAGAGCCTTCCCTTTATACAAAGGCTCTTAAAGAGACACAGACCCTGCTGAGTCATTCCCATGATTACATCTTACATTACATAAGCTGGATTGCTGTTAAATCAATACTTTGACAACGTTTTATATAGATGCCTTCAGCATTTTAAAGTTTTAAGTTTATGGGAACTTAATTACTTGGGAAGTGGGGTAGGGCGATCTTACTTAAAATTACTACTGCATAACTACTGTTCTAGTCCTTTTTTCTGGGGATAATTTAGTGCTCATATTCAGAGATCTGATTTTTTTGCTATTAGCTCTATGAAAGAAATATAAAATAAAATACCAAACATATTTCCTCTACCCTAGTTATCCTCGTGTATAGTAAGTTAGGCTAAAAGAGAAAGAGCTCCTTGGTGGGCAGTGAATGCTGGTTCTTCATTAGAAAAAAATCCAGAGAACGCAAGTTTTAGCACTGGGTGCTTTCTTTTCAGTTATATCCTATGGACCAGAATTTGTGGCTTGACCTATATGGGTTTTGCAACTATAATATTTAAAATTCTGATCAGTGCTTTTCCCATTTTTTAACTTTCATATATTATGAACAAAGAAATGCAATTAAAGTTTTGCTGAATTGAATTCTCTCTCAGATTTTTCATTCAATGTTTTTCAAGTGTTCAGGAAGTTAGTCTTTGTTTCTGTTTACCTAGCTTCTCTTACCTTCTGTCATCTGTAAACCCCAAAGGTGCTTTTTCAAAAGGCAACTGGACTTTGTTTTTCCTTGAAGACGTTTTGCTTCTCATCCAAGAAGCTTCTTCAGTTCTGACTGAATGGATTCACCGTTCAATCAAAACTGAAGAAGCTTCTTGGGTGAGAAGCGAAATGTCTTCAAGGAAAAACAAAGTCCTGTTGGCTTTTGAAAAAGCACCTTTGGGACAACCACGACCTGGATGACTGAGAATCTCCATAGACACTGTCATCAGTAAAGATGAATTACACTGTAGTTTTTCAGTCTATATTGGCCGTTGATGGAAGCATCTATTTTTGTTTTGGCAAATGCAAATATTTAAAATTGTTGTCAGCTTTGTAGAATCTCTGTTGTCTATGTTTGATTTGCTTTCTTTTCTCCTTTTTTTTTAGAACTGCAAAGTTCACTCAGACACTGTGATTACCTGCCCTTCTCCAGCTGCCTCCAATCTTACTGGAAGCAAGCCAGCATTAGTGGACTTTTTCATCAATGGACTCCTGTATACCGATGAGAGCCTTTTCCCCTTTGAATACCCTGAGGAAGCTGTACACGTTAGCAAATTCCATATGGAATACTATACAGATCCCCAGTTCTTCACAGCCAAGAAAGAGAAATGGATTAAACATCATTCTGGCGAGCCCTTGACACTTGTTATTCATGTAAGAATTTGGTATATATATGGACACAGAGAGAGAGGAGGATGCTTAATGTGAAAATATTTAAGCCTCCAAGGGGAAGGAAATTTGAGAAAGCAACATAGTCTGACATAGGCAGATTGTCACCTTTAATCATTACATTGATTACGAGCTGGAGAAGGAAGACTTGACTCAATTAAACTAAACATTTAGCCATGAGCATTCAAGTAAAAGTTTGTTCTTTTTCTAACAACCTAAGAATATGGGTAAAAAAAAATAACAAAGGAACAATTGCTCGACGGAATAGTAATTGAAAAAACATTCTTATTCCAAAAAAAACCACCAACCTGCTCATTCTAATAGTTGCTTTTAAAGAAAGAAGGGAATTTCGATAAAGAAACAAAACTACTTGAAGGCCAGTATGGTTACTGAAAGTCTTCACTAAGTACCATGAGCTTCAGAAGCAGAGTATATTCATCAGCAGGCAATGTAAGCACTACCTTCCCTCCTTTGTTTTTCCCCAGCTTATTATTCATCTGTTTCCCATTAGGTTTCAATATTAACTATCAGGTAAAGATCAAAAGCACAATTTGCGTTCAAGGCTTTTTAGCTCAAGTTTTCTATTCTGGGAATTTGAAAGGGATTGGTAAACAACTCCTGTTTTTATAGGCATTAATGTCTTAGCTAAAATAAAAAAAATAGAGAGGATGGGAAGAGAGTTTTGTATTCGTGCCTTGAAAAAATGAAAAGTACTACCTGAGAGCTTTGAAGTCAATAAAGTTCAGAAATGTTGAGGGTTGAATTTAGTCCCTGGTAGAATCATGTTGCTCTTCTTTATTTCTCTTGTTAGAAAGAGCCTGACAACCTCGGTCTGGAAAGCAATGAATATGAAGTTAAAATTGGCCTAATTTCCTGTGAGATCCAAATTGTTTCTGACAAAGTCATTCACTGTTCCATCAATGAATCTTTGAGCACTTCAGAAAGAAAGCTCCCAGTTACGGTAAGTGATATGAGTCTGAAAGCTTGTGCCAACATGTATATCATTTGCTTTGTAGCCATCTACTGCCCCATGGAATTTGGCTTCTGTTACGAAGTCCAAGTATTTTAAAAATAATATTTTGCCTTTGGCATCTATATTGAAAGAAAATAACATTAATGAAAACTTTCAAAGGTTATAAATATGGTGCCACAAAAAAGATAGCTTTGTGGCATCTTAAAAACTAATAGGTTTAGTATGAAATAATATTATCATGGTTAATAATTTTCATACCAAAATAAATATTAGAAATTAAGACAAGGATATGTAACTTTTCTTGATTTAAAGGCTACTGTATACTAGGCTTTGCACAGTGACAAGGACTGCATGTCCAAAGTAGTGAGAATGTGGGACCCCTTGGGGGGTGGAAAGTTTCAGGGGTTTTGCCTCTTAAACCACCCACTTCATCTGTTCTTGAGCAGACTCTGGGAGACCCAAAAGGGATGCTGATTGGCCACACGCAGTTCCTGAAACACACATTTTGCAATCCTGTTTCATAGGTTGCATAAGATCCTTCTTACATCCCCAGAGCTGGGCATAGTTTTATGATGCTAAATTATCAGGAACTGCTGGGAGGTCATACAAAGTATCCGTATATACACAGGTTGTCCATCCCTATATTAAATTCTTTTAAAATGTGATCTAGGAGAAAAAGGAAAAACTCAAGGATTTCATCCAGTGATTTGGGAATTGTTAAATATTGTGGAATATTTTCTTCTGAACAATACATAAAATACACAAAGTCTATAAAGAATTGATGTTCTTACACAGATGGCACTTTGGATCAGGGAAGAGAATGGATTCTCTATGAATGTAGAGATTCATTGTGTTTTGTGCTTTAAAGTTGTCCCTCTAATGAACAAGATTCATCACAACCTATTTTCTCAGTCATCCTACCTGAGGCGGGAAATAATGTTTCGGATTTATTTCCCGTAGAAGCCAGAGGATAGGTGAAAATCCAATTGAGTTGCTCACACTGTGTAAAATCTTGTGCTTTTGTTTGCTAGGCTTTCTAGGATAACATTTGTCTCATTTAACAGGCTGCAATTTGCTTATTGTCTTGGTCTTAACCTTTCTGATGCTTTTATTCTTTGATATTTTAATGTGTTTTTTTTATTATTATGTTGCTGTGCCTGTTGATAAATGGGAATGGCTATTAGAGAGATTATGGACTCTGCTTGAGTGGATTACTCAGGCAGAGATTGGATAGCCATCTATTACAGATGCTTTCATTTGGATTCCTGTGGTAAACATGGAGCAGACAATACCCCTAACTTTCCCCCCCATATTTGTACATCTTATTAGAAAGGGCCATATAAATTAATTTAAATAAAATTAAATTGATTTAAATATATTTTAAAATATTGGTATACTTTTGAAAAGCTGAGGGAAATACCTATTGTATATAGTCACAAATAAGCCTATTTGTGAATAAGCCAAACCCTGTTTTGGGGATGTATTTTGGGACCTAAAACTTTTGATTTATTCCAGTGTGTGTATGGTAATAAGTAAATAATTAGAAGTAATACAGGTGGGCTGCAGTTGGGAATATTGATGTAGATTTGACTTCTATACAATATTGCCCTCTATCCCTCATGTCTGTAAATAATACCGTAGTAGTTCCCACATATGGAAGAAACCAAGGTAGACATACCCAGGGATATAACTGGGGTGAAGATTAAATCTCTTCTTTATCCATTCTGTTCTTATTACCCAGAATGGAAAGCCATGTGATACAGACTTAAACTCCTTAAGTTTCGTTTTGCCTCTTTAAAATATAATGCTTAAGTGTTAACGAACATTTAAAAGTGGTGAGAAGAGAGGGAGAAGTAAGTAATTCAAACAGAAAAAGAAGATAGAAAAAAAAGATGAATCTTCACATGCCATTTGTAACAAAAAGCTTCCAATGAAAGACCAGAAACATTTTATCAAGATGACTGGTTCTATCCAAAATAAATAATGGGACGGAATAATTAAAAATCATAGAATGTGGGTTATTCCTAGTGGCACTAATTTAATGATGAATTGTAAGTCCTGTCTACCATTAATAATTGTATAATTTATGTGGTAACCCTCAGCAGTTTCACATTTTGTTCCTTCTTGGAACACACACACACACACACACACACACACACACACACACACACACACTTCAGAATAACAATAACAGAGTTGGAAGGGATCTTGGAAGTCTTCTGGTCCATATGCATTGAATACACTGGAAAAAAAACAGTTGCCCTTAGTAAGAATTACTTTCAAGAATTGTCAGGACTGGCTTTTGGGAGAGGGATGTATGGGACTGCATGTGACATTAATTTTGGCAATGGAACTTGGTCAGATGTTCAATTTAATAACAGATGCTCCTCCCCAACATTGATAGCAACACACTTCCTTATCAGGAGGAGAGGTTTAACCATTTTTTTCCCCATTACAATTCTGAGTAGCCTCCACCAACATGGTCACAAGGCTTGAAAAAGGAATGAATGTTCATTGGGATTAAAATGGGGGAGGGAAAGCTTGAATTGTATCCTAGTAAAAATGATGGAGACTGACCCCATCGAATGCATTTCTAAAATTAAGGCTTCCAAGAATACATCCAACTTTACGTACAATGTATTTTCAGCAGTCAATGCTTTACTTACCAGCAGTTATCATCTGAATGGTTGTATTCCTCTCAGAAAGACAGGATTCTAGGCACTGCTCTCTCATGCTGAAATATTCTTTTTCTTGTATACAAGCTTTCTTCAATATATGACTGACTTCGTGATTTTACGAGTCTTCCTTTATTTCTGGGTTATGTCGCTTAGTTGTTCTGTATATCTTACTTTTCATACATTGGCTTCTTAGGAGTGACAGATGGAGACCTGTCTCCAAGGCCTAATAGTAGACGGTATAGTTTTTTCTGTTTGCTCACTCCAAATTCCAGTTGTCCCCTTTTTGAGTAAATGTATTCATATTAAATTGGCAGAAAAAAATTGTTTTCATTGAAAGAGATAAAAAGAGAGGGAGGAGTAAAGACAAAATCATCCCATGAAGTGCAACTAAGCCAAGGCATCCGAGGAAAGTTTTTCATGTTGAGGTCTTTATATATTGAATTTCATTGCCAAAGCAAAACCGATAAATATTAGCACTATGAATTTCCTGATATTTTGCTAATAAAATAAGAAAATCAGATGTTAATCATAACAAGGGAGATAAGATTTGTGACTGCGTGAGCAGCATATATATAATTCCATGTACAATTTGTTCAACTGAAAAATAGTTTATGTCGCTTTAGCAAAGTATCCAACCGCAGACTAGTCATATCACATCAGTTGTGTATGAGTGAAATATGGGTGATTTTTTCAAACGTTTGGCATTTATATTATAAGCTTGTCTAACAACAAGGATGACAAGTTTTAGAAAATGTATTCTTCATCTCAAACTGGTTGGTTGGTAGGTAGGTAGCTAAGCAGGGAAAGAGAGAGAGAGGGAGGGAGGGAGGGAGGGAGAGGGAGGGAGGGAGGGAGGGAGAGAGGGAGAGAGAGAGAGAGAGAGAGAGAGAGAGAGAGAGAGAGAGAGAGAGAGAGAGAGAGAGAGAGATGCAGTTACAGTACAGTACAGGTAGTCCTCAACCAAAACTGAGCCCAAAATTTTTGTTGTTAAGTGAGACATTTGTTAAGTGAGTTTTGCCCCATTTTACGGCTTTTCTTAGCACTGCAGTTGATAAGTGAATCACTGCACTTGTTAAGTTAATAACACGATTCTTGAGTGAATCTGGCTTCCCAATTGGCTTTGCTTGTCAGAAAAATTACAAAAGGTGATGACATGACCCAGGGACACTGCAAATATCATAAATATGAGTCAGTTGCCAAGCCTCTGAATTTTGATCACAAGTGTGCAAAACAGTTTGCTTGTCAGGTCACAAAAGGTGACCTTGGGACACAGTAATGGTCATAAATATGAACCAGTTGCCATGCATCTGAATTTCGATCACACGATCATGGGGGATGCTGCAAAGGTCGTAACTATGAAAAATGATCATAAGTCACATTTTTCAGTGCCGTTCAGTCACTAAACAAACAAACTGTTGTAAGTTGAGGACTGCCAGTATTAATTTTGAGAAGAAGGAAATCCCAGAATCGCTAGTACTAAAGCTCTGAAGCCACAGCTAAGTTGCATTTTTGAGTCCTGGTTCTATACAATTTAGGTGACGTGATGTTCCTTCTCTTCTTCTTTGCAGGCTTTCATTGACATCTAGTACAAAGTCTGTGTCATTCCTTCCAAGGTCATGATTGCTTCTTTTCTTCTTTCTCATTTATTTTTCTCAGTGCTTGGAACGCTTTTCTTAGATGTCCATGTCAGGTTTCTGCTTAAAAGCTGTCCCTTCCATGAATCCATTTAGCTTCCTTCCATAAAACAAGATGCAAGCTATTATTGCTGAATTAGAATGACCAGCTATCATGACTAATAGTAAGGAATGGCGGGACTGTGATGCAGCAATATCTGAAAGCCATGGATTCTCCATTTCTTTTGGATATTAAGCATACTTTTAAAAGTTACACCTAGTACTTGGAACTATTTATGAGAATAAGCAGTCATTTGAGTTTCAGTCCAAATCAGACCTATCCATTGCTTAACCCATTCCTCTACCATATATTATCTACTCAAAATCTTCTCCTTTTCCCAGCTAATATTTTCCTCTGATTTGTTTTTTTGTTGTCAGTAATATCTTTGGGAACAAATTAGTTATAAAGGATTTATGGCAGGATGCTGGGCCGGAAAGAAAGGGTTATCCCATCTGCGTAGATTGTCGTTATGAACCTGATTGGGTGTCTGTGCAATTGCTTTAAAAAGCAAACATAAAAAGCAACAATTTTTACTTTGAACTGGAATGAAATAATGGTATATTCTAGTGCTGTATCACTGTGCCAATGATTTGGAAGAAATGGTTTAGGTCTTTTGTCTGCTGTTCACTTAAATAGCCCTCTTATTATTATTTTTTCACACTTCTGCATGAGTCTGAAAAAGAGTGCAACTGCTTTAAAGAGTCATCTCTTTGAAATTAGTGCAATTTCAAGTAGAAGCCTGGAAAGAGAGGGGCTGCTTTAAAGAATAGCATGCCTAGGACCATTCAATACAAGGTCCAAATAATTTTAGAGTTCACAGTGCTAATATTGCATATAAATGCTCTCCATTTACTATTTCAGTTTTTTCCCTTCTTGCTTTTACTTCTTTTTCATTCTCTCCATTCATCTTACAATCAAAACTCTACAGTGCCGGGGTTTTTTTGTTTTTTGTTTTAAATAAAGCATGAGAAAACTGCCAAAATTCTGCTTTTGTTGGCTGCTGTATCCCTTGTATTGTAATAGGCTGGAATGTTCTGCCAGTTTTTAAAAGCTATGAATAACGCTACATGTTTTCCTTATCTAATTAAAGGAAGATATGGAAAGTTCATTGTATTTAATCTCTATAATGCATATTTATTGTTCTCTTCAAAATCTGAAGTCTGAAAACCAAATTGTGAATTCTCTGTTTCCTTGTACCAATTTTATTAATTTTCAGAAAGAGATAAAATACAAAATAACAGAAAATGTTGGGAGGGGAGGAGATCAAAAGGGGAAAGAAGTTTGTGTCTTGTACTGAGTAAAATTGAAAATTACTCCTTTGTATTTCTTTTTTTTCATATTTGTTATTTTTCCCCCTTGTCTCCCTTGCTGTAAAAAGAAAAATCACAGTAGCCTGACACACTTTCTTTTGGCAGGTATATTTTAAGGCTCACTTTATCTATTTAATTTCTATCCAAAAGGAAATCGACCCTGACTGTTTCTTGGAAGGACAGATACTAAAGCTGAAGCTCAAATACTTTTTCAATGAGAGGACTCATTGGAAAAGACCCTGATACTGGTGAAGATTGAAGGCAAAAGGAATAGGGGATGGGAGAAGATGAGATGGCTAGATAGTGTCATTGATGCAATGAACATGAATTTGGCCAAACTCTGGGAGGCAATGGAGAACAGGAGGGCTGGAGTGCTATGGGCCACAGGATCACGAAGAATTGGACACAATCTCTTCTCACTGGAGGTTTTTAAAAAGAGATTGGACAGCCATTTCTTCAGAATGGTCTAGGGCAGCGGTCCCCAAACTTTGCGGCTTGGCAGCCCGGCTGGGGGAAGACAAGGGAACTGGGCCCCGTGTGCGCACAGCTGCACTCATATAAGAGAGAAGAGAAGCCTTTGGGGCATGGTTTTGTGCTCCTTCAGGCTTCTCCATGCCAAAAGCTTTTGCAAAGAGACAGAAGGCCTGAAGAAATGTGAGATTGCTCCCCCGAAGCCTTTCATCCATTTGCAAAAGCTTTTGGCATGGGGAAGAGAACCCTTTGGGGGCATGGTCTCGTTCTCCTTCAGACTCACCTAGGCTGCCCAACACTCCAAAAATGGATTGGGCATCCTGCGCAGGTAGCCTCTGTGAGTCAGCAAAGCTGAGCAGGGCGCACTCATCCCACTCAAGCCTCTGCTCTCCCCACTCCACTTTTCGGGAGCAGGCAGCTTGGCAGCCTGGCTGTGGTGGGGGAGGAAGAGGGGAATCTGACCACATGAGTGGCAGGCTGGTGCACATGCTGCACTCACACAAGAGAGAAGAGAACCATTTGGGGTGCCACTCACGCAAGTGGAGCTGCACACACACTCGTGCACTTCAGTCTGCCTCTTGTGTGACCCGGTTCTGAATAAGCCCGGTTCTGAATAAGTAGTGGGCTGGGGATTGGGGACAACAACAACAAGTAGTAGTAGTAGTAGTAGTAGTAGTAGTAGTAGTAGTAGTAGTAGTAGTAGTAGTAGTAGTTGGAAGGGACCTTGGAGGTCTTCTAGTCCAACCCCCTGCTCAGGCAGAAAACCCTATACCATTTCAGACAAATGGCTGAAAAACCTCTCTTCTTAAAAACTTCCAGTGTTGGAGCATTCACCACTTCTGGAGGCAGGTTGTTCCTCTGATTAATTGTTCTAACTGTCAGGACATTTCTCCTTAGTTCTAGGTTGCTTCTCTCTTTGGTTAGTTTCCATCCGTTGCTTCTTGTCCTATCTTCAGGTGCTTTGGAGAATAGCTTGACTCCCTGTTCTTTGTGGCAGCCCCTGAGATATTGGAACACTGCTATCATGTCATCTCTTCATTAAACTAGATATACCCAATTCCAGCAACCCTTATAGGGTGTCCTGCCTGAGCAGGGGGTTGAACTAGAAAATCTCCAAGGTCTCTTCCAACTCTGTTATTCTTTTATTCTGATTGAACAACAATAATAACATTTAGTTTCTAAAGAACTAAATATGTTTTTTGAGGGGCAGGAATCTAAAAGCCTATCTTCTTGAAAAGTGATAGGAAACATCCCCTAATGAGGGACAAAAAACCCCATAACCCTGCCATAAGAGAGTTAAAATATGTTTATTTGATTATTAGAATTTTAAAACACTTCAATCTTGCTATTTGACAGTTCACAAAGGAAAAACCCATAATTAATTATATAATAATAAAACAATCATAACACAGATATTAAATTACTTTATGGAGCCCATAAAGAATTCTGTGGTTTTCCCTTAACTAATTAAGAAGCCTTCCTGAAAAGCTGCATTTTAGCTTCCTTCAAAAAAGACAGCAAGGTTAGAGCAAGCCTAAATTCCAATGGTAAACTATTTGACAGCAAGGGTGCAATAATGGAAAAGCATTTTCTCCTAGTCTTGGCACCTCAATCTCCCAGTAATTAAGAAATATCAACAGATATTTTTTACAAATTGTACAGGAAGATTCTTGTTGAAGGAGGCACCCTGCAAGTGCTTTGCCCCCAACCGATATAGTTTAAGAGACGGAGACAGAGAGTTTTTACTCTTAATGGAATTACTGGAAATTTTTAGTTGTCTCTATCAGGATTCATCAGTTTAATAATCTCTACCAGGGGTTTGTAGAATTAAACAAAAATGAATTTGCATTTGATTCCTTATTCACAAGAAACTATTGTAGAACATTTATTATCCAAATCATGCTATTTCTGTAAGGAATGTAATCCAAGTTTCCATAATTAAGATACACATATTCTTAATTGCTTCGATTTTGCACAAAATTTAAGATATGTGAATAAATCAGTTTCTTCACCTGAGTCTTCCTATGGACATGAGTTAGACTTCTTGATATGCAGAAGTGGCCAACACTGAGTTACTTCTCACTCTATGAGTGAGAAACCAGATAAGAGCATATCTGGCCATTATAAGCACAAAGGACAGATGGAAACAAAGAGAATATTAAGTAGTCTGTTAAGTGGTATGAACTGAAAAACTAAACATTGCATTTTTAGAATTTTGGCTTTATAATTAATTATTAACTGCAGTTGCTGGAATTCTGTTGGCACCAGCTTTCAGCTTTCTTCAACACATTTTATTTATTCTGAGTTCTTGGATCTTCTTACGAGCCTATTATGAGCTGAATCCTGATGCTTGCTGGAAATTACTGGAAATTATTAGCCATAATTTCCTAGTCACCTATTTCACCTACCTTTACTGCTCCCAGATTCATCAGTAGTAGGTGCAAATTATTTCATTTCTCTTTAATTTCCACTCCATTTTACCAACATAATATCCTGATATCATAATATCATTGATCAAAATATACCTTTGATCAAAACTGCATGAAGAATGATAGAAATATAATATTGTTCAATATAGCATGGACCTTCTGGGCCAATGGTTGGGATTGGGACACATTGTGTTACAATTCTTCACATCCTTCTTCAAACAGGTGGTTCTAGTCATTGTTGAGGGGAGAGATAGGACCCACAGGTCCTCACTGGTGGGGTGACTCAGGGTTCAATATTCTCTCTCCTCCTGATTAACATTTAAAGAACCCCACTTGGTGAAGTCCTCTGCCAATTCACAGCTTGGTATCATCAGCATATTAATGATAACCAGTTTTACAAATGCAATTGAAGCTATTTAGATACTGACTCCTCATCTGGTGGCTGTTTGGGTCTGGATGGGAAAGAAAAGACGCCCATTCAATCCCGACCAGAGTGGTTGTGGTTGTTTGGTCCCCCAATTCAGGACATTCCCACCATTAGTCTTGAATAGGGTTGTACTTCCCACTTCAAGAGTTATACACAACTTTGGGAGTCCTCCTGCTCCTCAAAGCTGTGACCTTTTCACAGGTACAAAGCTGTGGCTTTTTCACAGGTACATCTTGTGTGCCAGTTGTGCCTCTTCCTTGATCAGGAGGTTCTTCCAATTGTCATTCACACCTTGGTCACCTTACAACTGGACTATTTCAGTGAATTCCGCATGGGGCTTGAGGACACTACACTACATCTGGACACTACAACTGGTTCAAAGTAGCTTGAGCAGTACTGGACATTCCTTGTTGTGCCCATCTGTCAGCATTTGCTACACAAGTAGCATTGGCTACCAATTGGCTTCTGATGCAGTTCCAAGGCACTGCTTGTTATCTTTAAAGCTCATCATGGCATAGAGCCTGGCTATCTGAGGAACTGTCATTCTCCTATTGTTTCAGTAGTATTAATGGTTATTATTTTAACTTGGGAATTCTATGAATAAACTTTAAAGCAAAATAAAATTTGCTACATGTAAATAAGTTATTTTGCCAATAACAAATATCCCTATCTATAAGTTACTTTATAGATATATTCATATTTGGGATGCAGACAGTTCCTGAAAAGGTACCTATACTTTTAAAAATAAAATAACGGGGGGAAATAAAACCTAAAGAAGTTGACATACTTTCTACCAGGATTCTTTGCTGAGCAGGAATATTAACTTTAATCTTTTACTTTATATCCTAGTAGTATTATTGTGTAACCTATGTGTAGCTGTTTCCATTTTTTTGCCAATCGTTATCCCCAAGCTCATTATTCTTTGTACACATACACAGGCCTATGATAATAGTTGTCAGATCTGGAAATGCTAACCAAAATGAATTCTTGATATTACATTACATTATTGTGATTATTGCAAAATTAGAAACTATATACTTTGCTAAGTTCAGGCATTCATGTCAAACATCTTTCCCTTGTAATGTGATTTCTTTATTTCTTCTTTCTTTTCCAATAAATAACTGGGCGATAGCTTCTTTCTGTTCTTTCTTAGATCCAGGTTGGGAAATTCAATCAAACAATTACTATGTTGCATCTTGGAGGAAGTGAAACAGCTATCACAGTTTCAATAGTCATCTGTAGCGTCTTACTCCTGTTCTCTATTGTAGGTAAGAAACCATACTGATTCCAAGTGTGTTAAGCATGCATTTTCAACAACTGAAATTGTTACTATCTATAAAGTAATGTATTTACCATAATAGGAGATTGGGTGGGCAACATTTATGTGATGACCACTCGGTAATTATTTTGGGATTTAAGGATTTTCAAAAGATGTTTAAGGTAATCAGGAGGCAAAGCGGCAAGGCAACATGGTGACATTGTACATATGAGCAGAACTCAACTTTGTAGACTTCTCTGTTTCAACATGGAAGTCTCTTGTTTTTTCCTTTTTTCTAGACTGATAAGTCCAGAACCTTAATACACCATAACTGTGTCATTTCATCATTTAAACTGGCAGGAGATTAAACTATTAATGTTTGACAATTACGAGGGCAATTTGGAAATAAACCTCCGTTTGGTTATCAATGACAGACACTTGCAGATACTGAACTTTTATTATACAGATTAGAAAACTACAACATTACATTACTTTTTGCTTTAATATTTTTCATTGTTTTTAATGATTGTAAACTGTCTAGACTCACTTCCAGAATGAGATGGACAACATATAAATTGAATGAATGAATAAATGAGTGAATGAGAGAATGAATGAATAATAAATAAATAAATAAATAAATAAATAAATAAATAAATAAATAAATAATCTCTGCTATTCCATAAATTATCTTTGGTTCTTCCAACATTGCCATTCATTGGAGCATAACATACACCTATTATCAACCTAGAGATTCCTACTTTCATATGTAAGCACAACTTAAATCACATCAATTTATACTTTCTGACATAAATTGTATTCCTTTTATCCATATTTAAAATTACCTTTGTGTAATATACTTCATGGTACCTGTTCATTTAAGTCCACTTCATGAGATCATGCAGTGTCTCCTTTATTCAGATCTGCTATATTTTCTCCCTTTCTTTTATTTAAGAGTGACATCTGCTTTTCTTCCATATCATTTGTTAATTTTTATCATTTTTTAAAATGTATTTATTTTGTGACTCTGAGTCATTGTTGACTACTGGTGACTGCACAGACAAGTCCCTGCAGTTTTCTTGGCAACGGAAGTGTTTTGCCCTTGCCTCTTTCTGAGGCTGAGAGAGCGACTGGCACTCAAAGTTACCCAGACTTTTTAGGGAAACAGCAGAGAAGATTGAAAATGGCAATCATGTGATCCTGGGGCAGTTGGCAATCGGTCATAGGTACAAACAGGTTGGCAAACACCCAGATCATAATCACATGACCACAAGTGGGCTGGGACAGCCAGAATTACAAGGACTGGTTGTAATCATGATTTGTTCAGCTCTGTCATAACTTGGAATGGTTGCTGACCAAATAGTCATAGATCGAGAATTGCCTGTATAGTGTTTCCTGCATCCAACTGACTTGGAAGTATATGCTGTATATTGCAAGGTTTCAAGAGAAAGCTTTTATTTGTTGATACAAAGCTACCACCAGATATAGTACATTACACAGATTTAAATCTATTAAACGGATCAGATTGGTTTTCAATAATTCCTTACATATATAAAATCCACACATACGCTTAGTATGATAGCTATGTTACAATTATGATTTCTAGTTATTTTAATTTAATTATATACAATTAATATCTTTGTTTATTCAGTTTATAACTTGCTTTTCTGCCCCAAAAGCCAAAGCTATTCATAGAACTTATAGAAATTTGTTAAGCAAATATAAATACAATTTATTTTTTATTGTATTTTTACTAAATAATAATCTGCTAATCAAAATTATGTTTAACTTTCTCATGTCATTGTTTTTAGTCATTCATTCTGGGCATAAATTTGTCTTGCATATTGCTATGTGCTGTTAAATTCTGCCAAGTTTTGCTGCAGGCTACATATTAATGAGCCTGATTATAATGTTAATATTTTTCTGTGCCAAAATAGTTAATATTGTGCCAGAATTAATACAAAGATAGGTTCTGAGAGGTTTTATCAGATGTTCACAGTCATTAGATCAATTTACATGTAACATAAAGTGCATAAGTGGTAGATTCATGTACTCTGTTTTTTTCCCTCTGTTCTGATTGCAAGGAGGTGACAGTAAACACTAGCTTCCACTGTCATACACTGATTTTTTTAAATGTTTGAATGAGAAATTATCTTTAACATTCACTAGGAAATTACAAGTCCATTAGCAAGATTGAAAAAAATCTCAGAAGAAAGCTGTGTTTCTATAATGATGTATGTAAACAACATGTATGTAAACATATAGTAACCATAAGTCAAACGTGACTCAAGGAAGCATATATTTATCTTATATTTTCTTTAATATGTTTTATATTTTCTTGTCCTTAATTGTTGTTTGCAAGTAGTGCTTGTTTCAGTAAACCAGACCTTGGTTCTGAAAGATCAGTCATAATTAATTGAAAATAACAGAATAACAGAGTTGGAAGGGACCTTGGAGGTCTTCTAGTCCAACCCCCAGCTCAGCCAGGAAACACTATACTCGTGGTGGCGAACCTATGGGCATGTGTGGCACAGGTGGCACGCAGAGCCCTCTCTATGGACACGCGCGCCGTCGCCTCAGTCCTAGGCCTTCAGCTGGGTTTCATAAAACCTTTTCCCTTTAGGCCTCCACTGCCGTGTGCAAAAAAAAAAAAAAGTTTCACTCAATTAATCAATTTTAACTTCTTGCGGGGAAAAAAAAGATCTCGCAAAGTTGGAATTGATTGATTGAACTTTTAGTCCCACTCAGTCTGCCGTTACCATCATAGCCATGCCCACCATATGGGCCACGCCCACCCAATTGGCCACACCCACCCGGCACCTGACGATACATACGTGGGTTTTCGGTTGCAGTTTGGGCACTCGGTCTCTAAAAAGTTCGCCATCACTGCCCTATACCATTTCAGAAAAATGGTTCTCCAATATCTTCTTAAAAACTTCCAGTGTTGGACAGCATTCACAACTTCTGGAGGCAGGTTGTTTCACTGATTAATTGTTCTAAATGTCAGGAAATTTCTCCTTAGCACTAGGTTGCTTGTCTGGTAGCAGAAGCTTCCACTCTCATTCTAAGAAAAGAAAGGAAGAAGGTGCATTTACAGTTCTTAAGTTTATGCTGGTAGTGCTAAGCTAGGGAGCATGTATGACTTCAGATGGTATGGAAATACAATTGATGGGATCCTTCACAAAGAATCCTTAATAGACATGTTGCAGATTTTGATTCAGGATCATAAAGTAGCTATGTTACCTACTTTATTGCTAAGGTGGAATTTGGCATTATGTTTTTTATCACAGTACACCATTTTGTCTTTGTGCAGAGATTTAATTAAATAAATGCTAACACTGTAAAAATGCAGCTATTTAGATTGCACTTAATAAGATAGCTCCTAATTGATGCAAGCTTTTCAGTTGTTTCTAAATCCATTTCAAATCCATACTACAATTATTTTAAGTCCTTTCAAGTTTGGGGGGAAAGTTCTTGGGAAAAACACCTATTTTCATCTTTAGATTTTTGAACTGCTTCCCAGAACTCCTCTTAGTTCCTTATTATTTGATTTGTAGTGAATAACAGAGAGAGAACTTTTCAGTCTTGGTGACTACTTTGGAGTGTTCTTGCAAGAGATGGTCACTTGGGATCCAGTGAGAGGTCATCTGGTGTTAAGCAAACACCTTCTCCTCTTCCAAGTATTTTTAGGATATTTTTTTTTAAAAAATAACTTACTTTTTCATTTATTTTATTAAAGTTGTAGCTTTTGATTTTATTTTAATATTTTCTTTTATGGCATTTGAAGAATTAACAAATAACAAAAGAAAAATAAATGACACATTTAATATTTGTAGTTGCATGAATTCTCCATTTACTTCATAGTTCAGTTGTTTAGTATGTAAATTAAATGGGTGATATATCTAATGTCATTTAGTCTTTTCTGAAACTTTTTGATCCATCAGACAGAGTTTCTGCAGGATAGCCTGTCACTAATTGCTTGTTATAATGATAGTATCTAGCCACCTGCTCTTCTGTTTTCAATTGTCTTTACCGGTAATTTCTCCAATTAAAGAGGAGAATTTATTATTTATTCTTCCTGCTTTCACACTGTGGTATATGTCCAGAATGTTTAAATTCTAGTTTCACTACTAGTAGTTCCAGGGAACAATTTAGCTTTACTTCAGCTAATAGTCAGCTAATATTTAATACATATTACCATCTAAATACAGGTATATTCCTCTGGTATTTGGTATTTTGTAAAATATCACAAGTGGTGTCTGCTGTAGAAAGAACAACTGAACTTCCTAATCCTTTGGAAACATCTTTTGATATACAACCCAACGGACTAAATTTCAAACCCAGCTCTGATAATTGTTTATCTTTCCAATTGGTTGGAAAGCTATTATAGAAGCAGCTATTATAACTTCTGGAATAGTAGATTATATTATGTGTACTTTTTCTTAACAAATAATCATAAATCAGTGCTGGTTTAATACAAAAGATTCATTTGTTATTTTGGCTTTGGGGCCACTTTTTCCCTTTCTGTATTCCAGCACTGTTTGTGTTTTGCACCAAAAGCCGACGGGCAGAGCGTTATTGGCAAAAAACTCTGCTGCAGATGGAAGAGATGGAGTCCCAGATTCGGGAAGAAATCCGTAAAGGTAAGCGTTGTACTTGGGCAGAATGGCAGAGTCCTTTGGCAGCAAAGAAATTTATCTTCTGGAATATTATTTACTACAGATTAGGCAGAATAATATACTGTTAGTATTCATAATAATTTATACATTGAATGAAAGTGACTCATTCTCTTCATTATGGTTTCCTTCAATTAGGTTTTGCTGAACTTCAGACAGATATGACAGATCTTACCAAGGAATTAAATCGCAGCCAAGGAATCCCATTCCTTGAATACAAATACTTTGTGACTCGCACTTTCTTTCCCAAAGTAAGACAAAGTAGCATACTACTATTTTTTATTTATAGGTCTTATATGTCACTTTATTTAGCTCACTCTGGGTAGAGTACAACTTGCAAACCCATATTTTCAGATTATAAGCAGGTTTTAAAATTATAACCATACTTTATAAATTGTCATTTTTGGTGATTTTAAGCTCTGTATATTTATGCATATATGTTTCAGTTTTTGTCAAGCTGTCTGTCATCAGGGGTGTGAATGCTATAAATATGTATCATTCTGATACGTAGCACAAAAAAGTGTATTAATTTTTCACAAAGCAGACTTTCTACCATTTTTAGCTTTAGAAAATTATTTAAATGTATGGCAAGTATCTGATGAAAACTTCTTTAAAAACAGAAATCTGTGAGAAACTGTAGGCTTATATCTTTTGGTGGGAGTTCTCTATTTCGCCTTTAAGGACCAGTTGTTTTCCCCACATTTTTGGCAACTTTAATTTTAGAAGCAGAATAAATGAAAGCAAATAAAATATAAGCAACTACATTATATCCAAAGACATTCTGAAGATAAAACTCAAAATATTTTTCTTCAGGTCATTCAAACTACAAGTCTAGGAAAATAAATCAGTTCTATTGTTTTAGTCTTTTTTAAGGTACAATAGTACAGATACCCCATAGCCACTGTTTGTGGATTAGCCCTGAATAATTCTCTCTTTGCTGGGGAGGCCTGAATGTTGGACAATTGAGTTCATGATCTCAATATAGTAAAAGCTTTGTTTTTCCAAAATGTGCCTTGTCAAAAGTTGTTCTGCTTGTTCATTCAGAAATCTGCAGCCAGGAGTTTAAAAGTTCCATAGGGCATGTAAAGTTATTTATAAAGTTATATAAAGAGCCGTGGTGGCACAGTGGTTAGAATGCAGAATTGCAGGCTAACTCTGCGTACAGGCTCAAGGTTGTCTCAACCTTCCATCCTTCCGAGGTTGGTAAAATGAGGACCCAGAGTGTTGGGGGCAATATGCTGACTCTGTGAACCAGAAGCCTCCAGAAGTTTGAATGCTCCAATACTGGAAGTTTTTAAGAAGAGACTGGACAACCATTTGTCTGAAATGGTATAGGGTTTCCTGCCTGAGCTGGGGGTTGGAGTAGAAGATCTCCAAGGTCACTTCCAACTCTATTATTATTATAACCACTTAGCGAGTCCTGTAAAGCACTATGAAGTGGTATATAAGTCTAAATGCTATTGCTATTTTTCTTCTAATGAGTGGTCTCATGTAATGACATCTCCTTATAAATGTTAAACATTTATACTCTGTTAACATGCTGTTGAAAGAAAAGTCTTCATCAGGGTCCAGTCCAAGCTGGGAATAAACAAAACGGAGACTGCTTTAGAAAGAAGGTTGTAGTTTATTGAAGAGGAGAACCACAAGACATGAGGCTCTGGAACAACTGACCACATGTAGCTAGGAATGATGGGTTTTTATACCTTCTTGGGCTTTTGTATTTGGAGTTCCTGTTTCTGTGGCATGAACTTTTTGATATTAGTGGGTTAATCCTATTATGTCCTAAAGGTCATGTTTCCTGTCCTTAGAGTTGGGGGGGGATGTAGATTTTAGGGGTCTTTGTCTTTCTAATCTCATTAGCTACAAGCCTCCTGGTTCCAGCCTTTCTGAAAGGATTATCACATCTGCATTTCTACAGGCCTGGTTTCTGCTGAGTTTCTGACTGGGGGAAGGGAGACTTGGGTCTGTCTTTGCCTAAAAATTTTCATTATTCCTTTGGGGAAATATAATATTCTGCCTTTTTAAAATTTCCTTCTC
Organism: Protobothrops mucrosquamatus; assembly: GCF_001527695.2. Classification (NCBI taxonomy): domain Eukaryota; kingdom Metazoa; phylum Chordata; class Lepidosauria; order Squamata; family Viperidae; genus Protobothrops; species Protobothrops mucrosquamatus. The sequence goes on along the minus strand of NW_015388007.1, from coordinate 232,383 downwards.
GGGGGGGGGGGCTGCTATCCTCCCACAATGCAATTTAGTAAAGACATGAAGAATTAAACTATGCCTCTTTTTTGCTAAATTCAAAATTCTTGCTTCCTTTGTTTATTTTTTTCTAGTGTTCTTCTCTCTATGAGGAGCGATACATACTGCCTTCTCAGCACCTCAATTCCCAAATGGGGTCTCAAATCCAAGAAACTCACCCATTATTGTTGGGGGAATGGAAAGTATGTAATTCTTTGATAAATTCAGCTTAATCTATTGTATCCACCATAGTACTGATCATTTTATTATGAGTGCTTAAGAATACGATATATTTGGGATATTGGAAAAGAAAAAACAGAGTAGCTAGTAAAGTTTCTTCTCAAGAAAATAGAAGAAACTGGTGAAATCTCTTTATGACTTGTACAGAATTGGAACATATTAAATGTTTGTGAAAATACATAGTATAGTGTAAATATAGCAACGGTATATTCAGTTTTTGAATTATTCCTGAAGAGATTAGTTAATATCACTGATTTATGTGTATTGTTTACATCTGTAGTACTTGTCCATAATGTCTAAAGTAATTCATTTTAGCCAAAGAATTCAGTCTGATATAAGCCCACATGGCTACTACTTCAATTACTCTAAAAATAGTGCTTAGTGATTCAAGTTTAATATTAAAAAGTATCTGAGTGAAATGCAAGGAATTCTATTGCTGCTTTCTTTTCTTTAAGGTAAAGTCAGAGAATAGTCTACTTTTTGTACAAATCATAATGAAATCTCTATTAGATTTACCGTTAAAAGGGTTCTGACTAAATTGGAGGAGCTTTGACATAATAGAGTTCAAACATCTAGTTTAAAAATCAGATAATATACGTATCTGATTAATT